>NC_063188.1:56896839-57101425 GCF_023159225.1 Perognathus longimembris pacificus
GTCAGAAGTATTACCTAGTCAGTTCCTGAGACCTTAGTTATAACAAAAGGACCTTCTGGTGAAGCTTTAAAATCTTCACTCATACCCATAATCTCATTGGGTTCTCACAAACCTCTCCTGAGGTAGGCAGGGCCCCTTACACTCCAATAATGAGATGAAACTGAAGAACAGCATGGGGGAAGCAACTTGTCCTGCAGCCAGTGAGTGGCACAGCCCACTTCCGCCTTCCAGGCAGTATTCCAGGCTTCCATTTGTGCCTTTGGGGTTGGAGTAGACATTTTTTATGAGCATTATTGAAAAGGCTTTCCTATTCCAAGGAAGGCTTGGGCTGTAGCATAAGAAAGAGAAAGACAGGAGGCTAGAATTCTCTTCATTACTAATCCAAAGCCTCTCCTTCAATACCATTCTACCTCCGTCTATGTTGGTGGGAAACCCTTGGCCCCGCCCACCCATAGACATAGGCCTGTCTTTCCCTTGTCTGATGTCAGTGCAACTGTGGGTGAGAATGCGTCACCTCTGTCGGCAGTCTTCCTGTTTTCTTTTTGACATCCTATTCTCTGCTTCTGAGTAGCTGGAGCAAAGGAGCAGCCAACAAGCTCCCCTTTCCCTGGGCTACTAGAGTGGTGAGGCTCACAACCTCAGGTTTTCCTTGGGCAACAGGGCAAAAAGCCAACTGTTGACTCAGAAACCGGGTCAGCACTACACACAGCAGCCTTTAAAATATGGATGGCACAGGGTCTTTGGCTGAAGCTGCCTTGGCCGAATGTTTCCAGGGCTCTGGCTGGGTCTTTAGTGTGAGCCAAAGGCAACACCAACCAGAGTAGCATCAACCCGGCTTTCAGAGTTCATACAATGTCATGCTGTCTAGATTTTCATCATGACTGTTCCCGAGACTCCAACGCAAAGGGAATTGGGTTGATTTCAACTGGAAAATATTCCTGCCATCTCAACGTTCTCTGGAATAACCTGCTTGCAGCTGTCATGGGGCGGCCCCCTCTCTGAAGTGCGTGGCTTTTCCAAGGCTCAAACTCCAGGGATCTAGAGGGGAAGAGGAGGAGGGGACTCAATTATGTACTGCACATTCCCTAGCCTGGCTGGTGCTTCCATTTTTTTCAATGCCTGGAATTGAGTCTCTGGGATTAGGGAGTGAGCAGGTGGGGGAGGGGTCCAAGGAACAGGCCCTTGCTGGGTAGATCTCTGTTTGTTGCTAGTTGCATTTTTTCCTCCTCCTCCCCCTCCCCCTCCTCCCCCTCCTCCCCCTCCCCCCCTCCTCCCCCTCCCCCTCCTCCCCTACCTCCCCTACCTCCCCCTCCTCCCCCTCCTCCCCCTCCTCCCCCTCCTCCCCCTCCTCCCCCTCCTCCTTTTTTTTTGCCAGGCCTGGGGCTTGATGAGCTCAGGGCCTGGGCCTGGTCACTGTCCCTAAGGTTCTTTTTTCTCAAGGCTAGCACTCTACACTTGAGCCACAGAGCCACTTCTGGGTTTTTCTATGTATGTGGTACTGAGGAATCGAACACAGGGCTTCATCCCCCTCCTCCTCCTCCTCCTTTTTTTGCCAGGCCTGGGGCTTGATGAGCTCAGGGCCTGGGCCTGGTCACTGTCCCTAAGGTTCTTTTTTCTCAAGGCTAGCACTCTACACTTGAGCCACAGAGCCACTTCTGGGTTTTTCTATGTATGTGGTACTGAGGAATCGAACACAGGGCTTCATGCATGCTAGGCAAGCACTCTACCACTAAGCCACATTTCCAGCCCCACTGCTGACTGCTTCTAACAGGAAGAGGTCATTATCTGATGAAACTACTCCCTTGGCTAGTTGGGAGGGGGCAGGAGACCTGGGTATAAGTCCTGGGTCTGTTATCAACTTTCATGATAGCTTTAGTCAAATCAGTTATTACCTCTCTGTATCTCAGCTTCTTCCATTTAAAGTGGGGTTACTAACACCCTTTACTCACATCCATGGATTAGGGACAAGGTGGAAAGGAAATGAAAGTACGCTAAGACTTGATTCTTACCTTCTCCAGATTCAAGGAACTAAAGGAGTGGCTCTTCTCTCCTTTCCCTATGTCCTGGGGTGTGGCTAGAGTGTCTGGGATGAGAAAGTCTCCAGGGATTTAGATGGTCAGAAAGCAAGGAAAATCAACCCCTACTAGTAACATAACCTGATAGTAAGTGGACATATCCTACAATTTGATCAAGGAGTTATGTACAGCAAGTTGGAGGCAAAGTGCTGTGATAATGGGAAATAAGATGGTGGGATTTAGGATAGCAGGAAGATAGAGTGCCAAGAAGAAATGTTATTGCCTCTTACCCTTGTGCCCTGGACTGGTGTGTATTTTGTCTTCATTAGCTGTCTAGGTTGCCAGACTCTTGTCTTAGATACAGTATATAAATGTCCCCCCACTTTTTTTAAGTAATTGTGTACTTGGGTTACATATATCTGAAGAGGAATGTCAATGTCAGAGAGCAAACAGCTTCTTTCTTGGGATCAGAGCTCACTTTGGCTCTACCTGTGCTTACTGATGCTCCCCTATCTTACTTATTGGCCTCTTGATAGCTAAAATGTGTTGTCCAGTATAATTTTCTGGGAAGAGAGGTTGTTTTTCACACGATATATGTATGAAAGTATATGTAGTAGAATGGACTAAAGACTGATTATAAAATGTTCCGGAGTTTTGTTTTTGTTTTTTTTTTTTTTTTTTTACTTTCTCTGCCTTGTGACCTGTAGCTACATATTTGTCCAATATTTCTTCTCTTCTTCTGTACTAATGAACATTTTGACAGGACACAGAAGTGGCCACCTAAATAGTGTATTTTCAGACCTCTCTTGCAGCTAGGTTTGAGTATTTAAGTAGATTCTTCCCAGTGGAAGAGATGCATACACTTTAGGGAGAGGGATCTGTGTCTTGTAATATTTCTTCTTAATGGGAACTAGAATCTTAAGTGTGTATCCTAAAAAGGATAGAGCAACAGCAATACTTACAAGACAATATGCTGTAAACCAACTGTACAGCTCAGGAGGGGGAGGGAATTTGGGAGGAAGGAAGGTGGGAGAAAAATGAGGGAGGAGATAACAAGTTTGGTAAGAAATGTACTCACTGCCTTACATATGAAATGTATCCTCCCTGTACACCACTTTGACAATAAATAATTTTTTAAAAAGATAGAGTAAATTAGATATTTTTGACCAGGCCTTCTAGCATGGAAATAGTCTTTTAAAAGGGTCCATGGTTAAAAAAGTGATGGGAGAATCCAAATAACTTCTTTGCACTATAGGCACATATAGGATCTGCATGTATAAATGTTGAATGTCTGGAAAAATTAAACGGCAAGAGTAGACAAAATAGGACTCTTAATTATGGTAGAAAAGGAGTGGGAAAGAGTTGGGCGACCGGGGCTTTGGCCATACACTAACTGTGTGACTAGATAATTTTCTTCCTGTCTATATCCTAATATCCTCTTGATTAGTGAAGGTACT
The DNA here is from genome assembly GCF_023159225.1 of Perognathus longimembris pacificus. NCBI lineage: Eukaryota > Metazoa > Chordata > Mammalia > Rodentia > Heteromyidae > Perognathus > Perognathus longimembris. Next base: position 56,900,312 of record NC_063188.1, read on the forward strand.
TGCAGCGGTATTAGTAATGCAGCTCTCCTATTTATGAGTGCATGATACTTAATTGAGTTGATAACTCTGTGAAACATCAAGGATATAGAGAGCCCTGCCAAGGCTTATTGCATGGGGATGGAGGGGAAAGAACAGTTAGTTGGGGCTTTATTTGTGCCAATCTTGGGGCTTGAACTCAGGACCTGAGCACTGTCCCTGAACTTTGTTGCTCAAGGCTGGCATTATACCACTTGAGCCACAACTTCACTTCATTTTCTGGTGGTTCATTGGAGATAAGAGTCTCATGGACTTCCCTACCTGGGCTGGCTTCAAACTATGATCCTCAAGTCTCAGCCTCCTGAGAGGCTGCTTCATCAGAGTTAATCACTGAGGGAGTGAGATGGTATCTGGATGTCTCCATTCCACTCATCTTTTCTTATAGCCCATTCAAGTATTTGAGGAAGGCTAGGAGCTGGTAGCTCATGCTTATAATCCTAGCTACTCAGGAGGCTGAGATTTGAGGACCATGGTTCAAAGCAAAGTCGGTGAGACTCTTATCTCCAATAAACTACTCAGAAAAATCCAGAAGTGGCACTGTGATTCAAGTGGTAGAGCATTAGCCTTGGGCACAAAGAGGTTCAGGGACAGCACCCAGATCCTGAGTTCAAGATCCAGGACCGGCAGAAAACAAGACTAACACCATCACCACCACCACCACCAACAACAAAGATTTGAGGAAGATTTCTTGAGTGATATTTGTCCTAGAGGAATGAGGAAGAATGAGAGAGAGAGAGAGAGAGAGAGAGAGAGAGAGAGAGAGAGAGAGAGAGAGAGAGCTATAACCGAATTGACAGGTTTCTGACCATAAAACATCACAGAATGGGAAAAAGACTCCTTAGGCTTGGAGGTTGGTTATCAAACCTTTCCAGCTGGGCCAACTTCTAACACTGACAATATTGTCCACTTATGTAAACTTGGATCACAGACTCAAATGTTGTAGCACATCTAAGGCTTTATTTACCCAGTCAGGACTGCCTTACCTAGCCATGCAAATGAGACAACTCCTATGAGCTACCACATATGGACATCTTTTGAGGGTCAACTTCTGAGGGCGATTTTTGCATACCACATTGGCTGAAACCACACTGGCTGTTACCAGTACCTTTTCTCTAGGTGGTTCATGAGGAATTAGGAATAGTGTTAGAGTTCGTGTTTCTTTGCCTTTGTATGTTATAGTGTGTTCCATACAGGGCTCTTCGGTCTGGGCTCTCAGCTTGAGTTTCATATGCGTTACAGTGTGAATATAATGTGTTCCCCTCAAGGCTCATGTGTTCAAGGTTTGGTTTTACAACAGTACTCAGAGGTGATTGGACCATAGAGTATTGACTTTATCAGTAGATTATCCATTGATAAATTCATAGCTGAATGGACTGTGAAGCAGCAGGGCCTTGTTGGAGGATATGGGTCACTGAGGAGTATGCCATTGAAGGGCATAACTCCTCCCTAGACTCTTTCTCTCTTCCTTTCCCTCTCTCTCAGACTCCACCTCTCTATTTCTTGTTCTCTGTCTCCATTCTACCCTCCATGAGATAGCTACTTTGCTCTACCTCATCCTCTTCACATTGATGTTCTTTCTACCTTACCATGGACAGGCTCTGAAGTGATGTAGCCAAGTCACCATGGACTAGACTGAAACCTCAAAAATGGTGAGCCAAACTAAATCATTCCTCTACGTTCTCTCTCTCTCTCTCTCTCTCTCTCTCTCTCTCTCTGTGTGTGTGTGTGTGTGTGTGTATGTGTACATGCATGTGCGTGCACATGCGCACATGCCAGAACTAGGGCTTGAGCTTGGGGTTTGGGCACTGTCTCTGAGCTTTTTTTTTTCCTTTTCTCAAGGTTAGCCTTTTACCACTTGAGCCGCAGCTCTGGTTAATTGAAGTTAAGAGTCTCATGGACTTTCCCACCTGGGTTGGCTTTTCTAATCATGATCCTCAGATCTCAACCTCCTCAGTAGCTAGGAGTACAAGCATGAACCACTGATGCCCAGCTATCCCTTAAGTTCTTAAATTATTTTTTAGGGATCTTTTTCAGTGATTTGATTAATGAAACATCAGAGAGGGGTTGATTGGGCTTGGGTTCTTGTTCTCATTTGATAGATTCCCACCTCTTCTTCCTTTAAGGCCTTGCTTAAGCTTCCATTCCTGTATAGGAATTCAATTTACATACTTGGTCCTGACATGGCTTACTAACCACTGTATAGCATCTACATTTCATAGGGACTCACTCCATTACTGTATGAGACTCTAATTGTTTCATGTATAAATGTTTGTGTTTCCTCATCAAGTCATCAGGGCCTCTAACACAGTCTTCTAACAGGTTTTCCTGTTTCAACACTTTTTGGCCTCTCCACAAAACTAATGTCTCTTTTTTCTTTTTTAAAAAATTTCTTTATTGTCACAGTTAAGTACAGAGGGGTTACAGTTACATACATAAGGCAGTGAGTACATTTCTTATCCAACATGTTACCTCCTCCCTCATTTTCCCACACCTCTCCCTCTCCCCCCCATGAGTTGTATAGTTGGTTTACACCATATGGTTTTTTTAAATTATTATTACCACTTTATTGAGGTGCATATAAATTGTACAAATTAGGAATGGGAATGTAGCACTTCCCTAACATGTGAGAGTCCCAGCACTGAAAATGAGAAACAATTTGATGAACTTGACCTATATGCACACAGGTGAAACCACCATCACGATTATGATAGTAAGTAAACACACTCATCTTCTTCCTTCCACCCTGTCCCCAACCAATCACTAATCTGCTTTCCGTTTTTACAGTGTAGTCTACAGCTTCCTGACTTCTTTACACATAGAATCATTCAGTACATACTTATTTTGGTCTGACTTCTTTCATTTACTGTCACTTAATTAATTAATTTTCAGTGCTGGAGCTGGAGCACAGCACCTTATACATTACACACTGAGCTGCACCCCCAGCCTGCATATTATTTTGAAAATAATTCATGTTGCAAATATAAATCTCTCCTTTTTTATTGCTGAGTAGTATTTTAATATAGGGCTACACTGTTCATCTTTTCATCTACGGATAGATGTGTGGATTATTTCCCTTTTGAGCTATTATGAAGACAGCTCAAAACTAATGTTTCTTTTAAGATTAAAGACCTATCACGTCACTTCCTTCGTCCAAAATTTTCAGTGCTCCTCAGTTTCATTAGGAGCAAAATGTATGTATGTATGTATGTATGTATGTATGTATGTATGTATGTATGTATGTATTTATGGTGCTGGTATTGTGGCTTGAATTCTTGACCTGGGCACTATCCCTTAGCTTTCTTGCTCAGGGATGGTATACTGCTACTTGGGCCACAGTTCCAGTTCTGGCTTTTTTAATGGTTAATTGAAGTCCCTTGTACTTTCCTTCCCAGGCAGGCTTTGAACCATAATCCTCAGATCAGCCTTCTGAGGAGCTAAGATTACACATATGAACTATTAGTACTGGCTAAACTCAAAGTCTTAAGAATGCCTTACAAGGCTTTTTATTCTGCATGTTAACTCTCTACCTTCTTATCTTACTACTCTCCCCTTGCTCCCCCTGTTTAGTTACCTCAGCTTCCTTGAATTCCTCTAGCACACTATTTTGCTAAGCTTCTTGTATTTTCTGTTCCCTCTTCCTGGAAATATCTTCCCTCAGATGTCTACATGGCTGGCTCTTTCACTTCCTTCATATCTTTAATCAAATATTATTTTTTAAAGGCATTCCCTATCTAAACTAGTAATGACACATTCTATCACTCCCTTTCCTTGCTTAGCTTTATTGTTTTCTCTCCTTCTCACAGACATACTATAATTTTACTTGTGAGAATATAGTCTCTCTTTCCTCACTAGAATGCAAATTGTTTGAGAACAAGGTCTTCGTTCTGTTCAGTGATCCCTTCTCAGTTTCCAGAAGGTTTTGAGACATAACAGATATATTCTGTTGAATGAGTAAATACATATGGCCACAAAAGCCTTAAGGACAGGCCCCATTCATCTCCTCCATTCATTTTTCTCATGCTAGTTATACTTGCATTAGTTGAACAATGGAACCAAGATCTAAGGGCTCTTACAAACCTTCTAGTTTACCTTTCCCATATATCTAAAAAGTAAGCTTTTTTTTTTTGCCAATCCTGGGCCTTGGACTCAGGGCCTGAGCACTGTCCCTGGCTTCTTTTTGCTCAAGGCTAGCACTCTGCCACTTGAGCCACAGCACCATGTCTGGCTGTTTTCTATATATGTGGTGCTGGGGAATTGAACCCAGGGCTTCATGTATACGAGTCAAGCACTCTTGCCACTAGGCCATATTCCCAGCCCTAAAAGTAAGCATTTTGGAAAGGTCATGCCAGGGGACATGTTAACAATTGTTGGCTGGAAGAATCATAATGAGAATTCAAATCACATGTAGTCTAGATCTAGACAACTCCTATTATATTATGCAAGGCATACAAATTAGTCTTAGTATATAACTGCAGGGCAAAAGGATGGCATTGTCAGTCTGGAGAAGGAAGCTCTAAGTGAATTAATCTGGAGATGGGAGATTTTGGCTTTTCCACAGTTAGTAGTGTTCCTGATCATTTTCTTCTCTGATTTGGAGGGCTATAAATCTATACCAAGCATTTCATAAATATCTGATCCATTAAACCATGAATAACATAATTGTTCACTAGGTCGATTAAAAAGCATTTCTCAGTATTTTCAGAAGTGCTTGCTTGCACTATGGATCTGATCCATTTGTACAGTTCTCAAGGAAAAATGGTGTTCCTGATGTAGTTGTCAGGTCTCTTGCTTCCTACTCTCCTTTCTTCCTCAATTAGGGTCTTCTTCCAGTTTAACACATGTGTACAGAACACCCTGAAATAATACCAGGTCGTGGGTCAAGGATTTAGAACAAAAAAGTGATGAATGGTGAATGTGGTACAGTCTTTTACTTTCAAAATATCAGTGCCCAATAGGACAGAGAGATATACAGAGGTTCACTATTTCAGTATTTAAGAAAAGTCAGATTATTGGCCTGATATGGTGCTATTCAATTGTAATCCCAGCACTGGAGATCTGAGGAAGGAGTATTGTTACTTTTGGGCCAATCTGGGCTATAGAGTGTGGCTTTGTCTTAAAAAGAATTCACTTATTTAGATCACCTCTAATTTTTCAAATGAATTTGAAATTGTATACACGATAAATTCTGCTTATGAACAAATCTGTGGTGAGAGCCAGATGAGAGAATTAATGAGGTGGGGAGTCAACCAAAGCTTCTCCAACTAGGAGATACTTGAATTGAATTTAGAGGGTAATTAAGGATTTCCTAGGACTTCAGGGATTGCAGAATATGAGTAGGGGGAGGTGTTCAGGACAACAAAAAGAATGACACAGGGCTGGGGATATGGCCTAGTGGCAAGAGAGCTTGCCTCGTATACATGAGGCCCTGGGTTTGATTCCCCAGCACCACATATACAGAAAACGGCCAGAAGTGGCGCTGTGGCTCAGGTGGCAGAGTGCTAGCCTTGAGCAAAAAGAAGCCTGGGACAGTGCTCAGGCCCTGAGTCCAAGGACCAGGACTGGCCAAAAGAAAAAAAAAAAAAAAAGAATGACACACGGAGGTGTCCCTTTTCTCTAGAGCAGATATGGTCAATGCCTGACATGGTCACTATTAGCTCCTCCCCTTTTTGGTTAAGTTGTTAATCAGATCTAATGTTCTTTCCCACTGAGATTGGATGCAGCTTAGAACACTCCTATTCCGTACTCAGAATGGCAGATTCAAGAAGATTTGAACTGACTCATAAGGTGAAGCACATTTGCAATACTTGGCTGATGCATAATGCTTTAAAAAATTGTATTTCTGTTATCTTTAAGTAGTTGTGCAAAGGAGTTACAATTCAACAAAACAGTTTATAAGTACAATGCATCTTGATTAATGCCACCCCTTTCATCATTTTTCCCCATCCCTCACAACCCAACCCTATCCCCTTAATTTTCTTAATTTCGTAGGATATGCATTGAATATTATGACTGTATTCTTCTCCCTTTGCTCATCATTCAAATTATCTTCAGAAAATCAAATCTTGTTGGGAATCTGTTTTAAACAAACTACTCCTTCACCCCTAACTCATAATCCTGATATATTGTTTATAACCTTGTATTTGATAGCACTTATGCTACATTATGTTATCAAGTCATAGTTTTCTTTTACAAACAGATATTTTACTTCTTTTTTTAGGTAGTTGTCCAAAAGGGCTTCAGTTCAACATATGTTTGTGAATACAATGCAATCAGAGTAATGGTATGTATTTTAGAAAGTTAATTTTGTGGATAACATGGAGTAAAGCCAGGAACCAAAAGAATGATGCCAGTGAGACTACTTAGTATGTAATGTAATTGTAATATTTCAAGCAAGAAGTGAATGTCCGTCAGGACAGGATGAAATGGAGATAGAAAAGTAGTAAGTGCCAGAAACCAGGTGCTGTGAGGGAATATTTGAAAGAGAGAGAAACAACTTCTACATTAAGGGGGGTGGTTGTTATGTGGGGAAAGATTTATAAGAATAGACTATGAGCCAGGACAATTAGCCCTGGACACTGAGAGAGGGGTGGAAGGAAGCCATTTCTGACCTCTGCACCAGCAAGAGCAAAGATCTAAAGGTAGAAAAGTCACAGGACATGTCTGAAGAGCAAGCAAGTAGTTCAATTTGGCAGGCTTCAGCTTGGCATTCAGAGGTGAATTTTTCCCATCATCATCCAGGTTCCTAGATGGCTTGTCTCACTATCCAGTCTGCAGGTGCTCAGGAAACATAAATTGGTGTTAATATTAACTGAAGTGTGGCTGAACGAGGAAGGCCTCTCATCTGTAACAACATGGTTTTAAGGGGAGATTCTAAGAGACTTTTGCTTTCTGTGAAGTTCTTGGTTGTTCCTACTGCCATATGCCAACGTTAAACACTGCCAAGGGAGGAGCGCTAAAGGATAAAAGATGTTTATTACCTAATAGAGAAAAGAGAGTAGCCCCAGAGCCACAAACCCCCTCTGGTTAGAACCACATGTGCAATAGCAATCTCTGAAGAACTCTGAAGACACCCCCATCCATCCCTAGACAAAATTATTGTGATTAATTTTTCAATGATATCACATTATAAATTAACCTAACTTGTTCACACTGTATTCCAAAGGGCTGATTCAGACATTTGCTTTTTACAATAACTCTAGAATGTATGTTTATGATGTTTCTCATTATGATAGTAAGGAATCTACAGAGATGTTACAAAACTTGCGAAAGGACTTGAGAAAAGGCTAGTACTCGTCTAAGACAGGCTCAAATCCATGTCTTCTACCATACTTTCTAGGTCCTAAGTATTTCTCCTGCATAAAGAAGTATCAAGAATAGATCATCATCAAATGTAACCTATTATTTTGAGGTGGATTCAACCATAGCTCATTAAAAAATGAGACAGTTTGAGACATACTGTTACAGTGAATGATGTAGAGACCAAGGAAAAACATCCTATTCTTAAGGAATTTATGCTCCAGTGAGAAAGACATAGACACAGATAATCAGTCCAATAAAGGAAGTGATCTGAGAGGATAGTGGATAGCACTGTGGGAGTTTAGAAAGAAGCTACAACACAGAGAAGAGATGATACTGGAAAAAGGCCAGTCCCCTTAGTACAAGTAAATTTCTTTGATGGAATTATAGCCTTGGAGATTGGACACAGGAGAGAACAGAATATTTTGGGTGGGGTGTTCTTGGAAATAATGCTATTGTGATTATGGAGATAGTTTACTACACTTGTGGCCATTGTGGTGGCCTGTGCTGGGTTCAGTGTGGCTCATGTCAACCTCTCCATTGACTTCAGTCAGGTCTGCTGTGGGATGTTAGATGCTGGTCCAACAGACTGATCATTGCCATTCAGAGTTGTTCTGCAGTTATCTGTGACTAAAAGAGGTCAAGTCCTTGAGCCTTCAAAACTTACAGGGCAAATGGGGCTTGTCAGACACCACGTTGCCTAGTAGTAAGAAGGAAAGTTAAGCAAACATTGATTAAATGACTAATATTTCATTCCTGCTTAGAGTATGACACAGTTATGGAGGGTCTTTGCTGTACTAGGCACTTTAGAAGACATGAGGTTCACCACACAGAGGGAAAGACAACAAAGAAGTTACCATAAGTTAATAACTCACTATGATATATTAAGCAGTAAAGTTTTGTCCAGTGGTATATAAGATGAAGCAATAAATTGGGTTTTGTAGCTTAGAAGAATCTTCCATAAGGAACTGAACTGGACATTGGGTATACAAAGCATTAGCATGTTGTGTACATTGGCTTTGTCTCAGGCTAGTTTTCTTGAGGGACAGCAGTAACAATGGGAGCTGCTTTATATTCTGTTAGGTAAAGGACATTGCTTCTTACCATAACATGAAAGTGAGCCTTAGTAGTTTAGGATAACTAAGCTGTATGGTAAGGGTATACCAAGCAAGGATGTCTCCCAAGAATTTGTTTAAAAGCAGTTGGATAGGTGAAATAGCTATCAAGAACCTCAGTTTTGGCTTATGTTTCCATTTATTGTTTATTTTTAAGTGGCATCTCTTTACCTATGCCCCTTAGAGCATACATATTGATCTGGAAAGTCTTAAATTCTGTACTTCTAGAATACAGTGACAACCCAGAGGACACTTGTCCTACTGAGGCATTTTTCCAAGCCTGCATGTGCAAACAGCACAATGATAGTAGAAAGTAGACACATGAGACTGCCACATCTGGCTTCTCACCTCCTCTTTTAGCTATAGACCTTGGGAAAATGAACCTTCTAGAGTCTTAATTTCTTTATCTAGGAAATGGAAACAAGTCGAGGACTGGTGGCTCGCGCCAATAATCCTTACTACTCAGGAGGTCTGAGATCTGAGGATTGTGGTTTAAAGCCAGCCCAAGCAGAAAAATCCATGAAACTCTTATTTCCAATTAATCACCAAAAGCTGGAAATGAAGTGAAGTGGCTCAAATTCCAGCCTTGAGTGAAAAAGCAAAGCAAGACACAAAGCTCTGAGTTCAAGCCCCAGTGCTGGCACACACAGAGAGAGAAAAAGAGAGAGAGGAAGGAGGGAGAGGGAGAGAGAGAGAGAGAGAGAGAGAGAGAGAGAGAGAGAGAGAGAGAGAGAGAGAGAGAGAGAGAGAGAGAAGAACAGACTAGAAACAATGCTGCTAGAACCTGCCTCATAATATCCGAGGATTACATCAAATAGTCCATGGTGAAAGTGCCTAGAAATCGAGAGACACAGGGTAAAAAAGACAAACAATTACAAAAGCAATACTTGCAAAACTGTTTAGTGTAAATCTACTGAACAACTCATGGGGGGGAAGGGAAAGGGGGAGAGGGAGGGGGAATGAGGGAGGAGGTAACAAACAGTACAAGAAATGTATCCAATGCCTATGAAACTGTAACCTCTCTGTACATCAGTTTGACAATAAAAATAAACAAGTGCCCAGATTTTTGGTTTATTGTATCCTTCTTGTCTCAATAATTTCCTTAACACCATTCCTAAACCAAAGGAATTATGCAATGTTTTTTATTATTGAGTACTTAGGTGCAAAACATACACTAAGACTAGTTCATGAAATGTCTTTTCCCCTCAAAATTTAAAATACTTTGCAGCATCTTTGTGTTTTGATCACTCTAGGGTGCTTTGGTAACCAGTTAGAGAATAAACCATTGATTGCTAGGTACAAAATTTTTGCTAATTTCATGGTAGCTATTATTATTGTTAAATGTTTATGCTTGTTATTAGCAGAAATCAAAGAGGTTGGGCTGGAAATGTGGCTTAGTGGTAGACTGCTTGCCTAGCATGCATGAAGCCCTGGGTTTGATTCCTCAGCACCACATATACAGAAAAAGCTGGAAGTGGCACTGTGGCTCAGGAAATACAGTGCTAGCCTTGAGCAAAAAGAAGCTCAGGGACAGTGTTCAGGCCATGAGTTCAAGTCCTAGGACTGGCCAAAAGAAAAAAAAAATCAAAGAGGTAGTTTAGGAAATTTAGTTTCTACATGTAATAAAGAAAATTCCATAACTAAAGCAATGTTATTTTCTAGTTTGGTCACTGATTTTCTCAATCCTTGACTGTCATTCATTACCAAAACTCATTTTTACTCACTTTTTAGGAGCAATCACGGAGAGCTGTATGCTAGATGAAAAATTCTTTCCTTAAGTTGGCTTGTCTCATCATACTCACAGCTAGGACATTCTCTCTAATTATGAATTGTTCTTGTTTTACATGAACTAAAAGAGAATGTCTTTGTCAGTGTTCAATTGTTTCTACTGTGAGCTTCTTACAGTTTTTTTCTCTTCATAATATCAACTTATTAAATAAAAACAACTTATGTTAGAGACACTTTCACATAAAACATTTGTTGTAGTTGAGACATTACATATATTTTACTGTTTATAATAAAAATAATCTATACAAAAATAGCCACCTTTATTTTGGTCTGGCTTTTCCTTTCTTTTCTCTTCCTCCTCTTTGTCTCTCCATGTCCCTCTCAGCCAGTGCCTGAATCCTGTCCCATATGGCATCATGATGTGGCAGTGAGGCTACTTCATTCAGGAAGGCTGACTGGCCGTATGTGTGTGTGTGTGTGTGTGTGTGTGTGTGTGTGTGTGTGTGTGTGTCTGTGTTGGTCCTGGAGATTGAGCTCTGGGCCTGGGTGATGTCCCTGAGCTTTTTATGCTCATGGCTAATGCTTTACTACTTGAATCATAGCTCCACTTCTGGTTTTCTGGTGGTTAATTGAAGATTGTATATGCTTTCTTACCTGGGCTGGCTTTGAACCGTGATCCTCAGATCTCAGCCTCTTGAGTACCCAGGATTACAGGCCTGAGCCACTGGTGTTCAGCTAGCCCGCTCTGTTTTGATTCTCAGCTTAGCCTTGGAGCCAGTAAAACAGATGTGTGTGTGTGTGTGTGTGTGTGTGTGTGTGTGTGTGAGAGAGAGAGAGAGAGAGAGAGAGAGAGAGAGAGAGAGAGAGAGAGAGAGAGAGAGAAAGAGAGAGCACTCATTCCAGAATATTTTCTTCATCTCCCCTAAGGAAAGAAAGGAAAGCGACTTAAAGAAGCAAGACTGCAGAAGGTAGCTTGTGGCCTTAGTCTCCCACGAGAGAGATTGAATAGATCTGCCACAAGCAGATGGGGACCACAGACTTTCAGCAATTGAGGTCCATGGAAGATCTTTGACTTTTTCCTAGAGGCTGAAGTTGACTTTATTCCTATTTAGTTGTTTAGCTGCACTGAAGAGAAATGTGATGTTTGAGGAAGGAGAAAGGGTGAAATAGCAGAGCTGTCCATGCACTGTTGACTCTGGGCCTCCTTGGTGCTGGCTGCAGAGGTCGGGAGCGGCTGGCTGGCTTTTAGCCTCGGCCGGCGGCGTTTGCTTTGGCCGCTGGGGGAAAGAGCACTTTGTGGAAAGCCAGCCTTCCCGGCCAAGGGCCTATTTTCGTCCTGAATCTGTTGAGTCCAGCCTGAAGGCTGAATCCAGGATCAACAGAGGCCATGGAAAATGGGACTGGATACCTGGCAGCCATAACTGTGAGCTTTGTCTTCCTGACCAGGGCATTCAGCCCTGTGAAGGGAGGCACAATGGGGAGCCAGGGACCTTGCGGCATCAGGACCAGAAAGAGCTAGTTACTTTGCATGGCCCATGTAACCCTGGCTTGGCTGGCATACATCCCTAGGCCTTACCCCTTCCCAGATTACAAGGTCTAGAAAGGCTCCTAAATGGAAGCCTGACCACACTGAGGAACCACTAGATCACTGGGTCGATATTACTACCAGTTAACAAGGCCTCAAGAGACTACAGGAACATTTCAGTTACGATCTTTTTGCTTAGAGAGTTCAAGGTCTTTCTGGGAAAATAAATAGGACATGTTCACATTCAACGTGTGGCAGGTTATAATTAGGTGTATGTGTATAAGGAACTGCTATGGAGTTCAGCGGAGAACAAGATTCCTGAGAGAGGTCTAAGGTGAGTTTGTCTTTAAAAAGTGAGCATGAAACAGAAAGGATGTGTGTGTGTGTGTGTGCGCGCGTGTGTGTGCATGTGTGTTTGGTGTGTGCCAGTACTGAGCTTTGAACTCAAGGTCTGAGTGTTGTCCCTGAGCTTTTGTGCTCAAGGTAAGTGTTCTGTCACTTGAACCACAGCTCTACTTCCAGCATTGTTGGTATTTCCAGCATTTTTGGTGGTTAGAGTCCCATGGACTTTTTGTTTTGCCCAGGCTGACTTTGAATCACAATTCTCATATCTCAGCCTCCTGAGTAGCAAGGAAGCAGCTGAGAGTTGCTTTATAAATGCTTCCATGGGAATGGACCTAGTCATCTTTGACTTAGTATAGGCTTTTGAGCTCTGATCAAATTATATTTAGGCTATGTGAGATGCTTGAGGATAGTGCAACTTTTCTAGAACTGACACAGAATTTGAGTAATCTCTAGACCCATGAAGCAGTTCCATCACTCCATCAAAGTCCAGCTTTTGCTTTGTCACTTAACCTAACCCCAACCTGAAATCTGGCTCTTCTCTTACTTTCACAGTGGCCAAGAATGTTCATGAAGTATAAAAGTCCTTTCCTGGTCTGATCTCAACCTTACCTTCTAGCTATTCTCTCACACTTCTTAGAGAGGTCTAGCTGGAGTTCATAGGAAATGGCTTGATATTATTTGTGGATTCTCTGTGAGGTTTCTTTCAGAGCTACCTTTCCTGTTAAGCCAAGTTCAGTTAAAATGGATTCTTTGTTGCTCTAGGGCAGGGGTCAACAAATTTAAACTATGGAGACCACGGTAGTAAAGTGTTTTGGTGGTGATGAAAGTCATACTGTCTTCCATGTCATTTCTCAACTCTACTGTGGGGACAGGAAATCATTTACATATATGTAAATGAATGAACATGACTGTGTTTCAATAGAACTCCTACTGGGTTGAAATTTGATTTTCATATAATTTTCACCTGCTGTAAAATTATTCTTCTTATGAATCATTAGCCCCCTATACATATAAAAATCACTTAGCTTGTGCTCTGCATAAAAATAGGCAGTGCATTGGTATGGCCTGACTGGCAAGCCCTGAAGCCAATTTCTGCTCTAGAAGAAAAGAGACTCTAACTACTAGATAGAAACTATGTGGGAGAGCTGGGAATGTGGCTTAGTGGTAGAGTGCTTGCCTAACATACATGAAGCCTTGGGTTCGAGTACCACATAAACAGAAAAAGCTGAAAGTTGGAAGTGGTTCTGTGGCTCAAGTGGTAGAGTGGTAGCCTTGAGCCAAAGAAGCTCAGGGACAGTACCCAGGCCCTGAGTTCAAGCCCGAGGACTGGCAGAAACTAAGAGTAGAGTACTCAGACCAAAAAATGTACAGTGAATTGACTATCTTTTTGTCAAAGTAACCACAATTTCCTAATCACTTGCTGTCTCCCTTTCATTTTTGAAAGTCTGTCTTTGTCTTTTCACTCTTCTCTTACCATTTAATGATACTGTTTCACCTGTGTATGCTTATCTCCCAACCAGAAATTTAGGAGTTAATGTCAAAAGGGCAAGGTTCATCAGGCAGCTGCTGCACTGTTGCCTAGCAACCATCAGAGACAGCTCAGTATGTCTGTTGAGGCCTTTGTGGAAAGATGGTCTGGTCCAAGCATCAGGGTAGAATAAAGAGCACATGAAGTAATATATGTAAACACTATGCATTAATTATAAAACAAAGCTTGATTCTGTGCTACAGAATATCAGATCCTCTTCTGCTTCACTATAAAAAATTTAAATTTGTTTTAAGAAATTTCAGCTCCCCTTCCTTCCCCAGTGGTCTGATCCTGTTTCTTAGAACAGCATCCCTTTTCAACCAATCCTACAGAATGGTGTGATCCTGTCACACAGATTATTAGGCTTTTTCTGTTCTTATTCTTCCTTCTTCTTCTTGTCCATCCCTAACATCCCTAACCCAGAGTGGTTTGATGATAACTTACAGAAAAGCATCCTTGTTCAACCCCCTATACCTCTTAGTGGTTTGATCCTGTCTGGAACATCAGCATCTTTCCCCCTCCTGTCTCCCACCAATGATTTGATCCTGCGTCATTGAGCATCAGTTTCTTTTAGCCCCTCCCCCGGGGTCCACAGTGGTTTGATCCTACCTCACAGACTATTAGGTCCTTTCTGATTCCCCCTCCAGCATCACCACCACTAATGGTATGGTCCTCAACATCAGGTCCTTTTTTGTCCCCCTCCCCCGCCCCCTCCCCCCCGGTCTTCTAAGCAGATTTGAAACAGCTTCATCTCATTCCTGACTCATCCTGATCCCCCTCAGTGGCTTGCTTCTGCATTAGCAATGGAAAATTGGCCCAAGTGGGTTTAAAATGGTCAGAAGTTGCTCTGTATCAGTTTAATTTTTTTCCTGACAAGCAAAGATCAATTCTGACCCACTTGAAATCTAATTTGACCAGTTTAAGCTAATTCTGCAGAGCTGCAGCCTGAGGTTGTAAACCCAGGAAGATGGTTGAAGACTATGCTGATTCAAGCCCCAGCAAGAAACCAGGTACTTATAGAAGTTGAAAGTGAGCTGTCAACCAGGAAAAGGAAACAGGTTATTTAAGAAGATAGGAAAAGACAGGAGCCAGGGTTGGTTGAGGGATGATTCAGAAGAAGCGCACTGTACTCCAAGTTTGTATTTTTATTTTTGAGAAGTGAGAGGCCATTTTGAGGAGATGATGCAGGGTTGGGGCTCTGTGTTGGTTGGTTTGTCTGAGAAGCAGTATGGTGCTGACATCATCCAGTAGCCTCATGTGGCTAGAGATGAGACTGAGTTGTACGTGATCCCAGATCCCTGGCTCTGCAAGCTGTTCCTGGGGCCATTCTTTTTGTCTGGCTCATCTCAGGTTGGAATTAAAATGAGTCACAAACAATGAATGACAACCTTCTCATCTCTTTAGCTGTAGATAACCAGGAAACTGTTTGGTTATTTTTAGGGATGCTATTTAAGTTAGGAAAAAAGAGTGTTACACCTCAAAGAAAAAATACATGAGGGGAATGAGTCCATGAATTTAGTTGAAAGTTTTACCTTGGACTATTTTAGAGAGCTGACTTGGAGAAGGTGGTAGGTTGAGACCACTATTTAATCTCTCAACCATGGGACTGGTTATGCTTGTGGTTTGGATAATCTGATTTTGAAATTGGACTGTGCTGTATGGCTTTCTTCCAGTTGGATGTATTTGTGTCCTTTGTGGAGATTTCAGGGTGAAGGGTTGGGGCTGAAAAACATGGAGGATGATAAATGAAAATTTCATAAACCACAGCCTTGCTAATTTGTGTAAAATCTCTGCAGTGGGACAGTGGGCAGGCCAGATGCTTTGATGACGGGTGACATAATGCTGCAGGATTGAGGGTGGGGTTGGAGCTCTGCTTGGTGCAGTATGTCTCAACATCTATTCTGCAGATGGAGGTGGTTCTGTGACTATCTACCTGTCAGGTTGAAGAAGAAAGGTCTCCTGGAATAGCATAGAAATGTAGCTGTCTGGGAGGGAAACTGAGTCTTTTTGAAGAGAAGTTAATACAAGGCTGTGAGTTGAAAGATGTCTTTTAGGAAGCTTCAGTTATCCACTGTCTGTTCCTTCAAAGGGAGGATGGCGGCCATTTTAGTCAAGGCAGTTGGATGGCACTTCCAAATGTGGAAGTAGAAAAGAGATCCAAAGATTTGGAGTCTGATAGCCCAGGTTTTGACTTCAAGCCTTGATATTTGTTATGTGGCCTTTGAGAAATTTACCTAACCTTCTAGAAACTTATTTGTAAAATTAACTTAATATCATCCACCCTCAAAAATAAAATCTTTAGCCTTTAATGCCTTTTGGAACAAAGTAGCTGTTATTCACCCTTCTTGTGTGATTAAGCTGGATATTGTGACAGATAATTATTTTATGTGTGTGTGAGGAATAATCATTTGGCTTGATAGAGACAATTTCTTTAAAATTTATTTTACTAAAACTTGTCCCAAAGGAAGCTGCTGAACTGTTTTTAGATGCAAAGGAGGAATTATTCATTGAAATATTCTATAATGCATAATGGAGATGTGACCAATGGTAATTTTTAAAGTAATGTGTCCAGTAGCACTAAAGTAGTAGGAAAGCCACAGCATAAGATGTTTTCCAGTGTTGCAGACTCACAGGTGTCTCTGATTCCAGATCATTTTTTATCCTACTTCCTCTGGGACCTGTAGCTACCAGAAGTCTTGAGATGTGGATAGTGACCCATGATGGAGGCTGGAAGGTGGTGGTGGGGGGTCATGTCAGAGACACAGGTGTGACAAGGGTGGATATTCCTGTCTATCCTTCAGCCATGAACATGGTGGAATGATCTTGTTGCAAGCCAGGCCTGGGTTACTTTGCCTGGATTCTGTTACTTTCTCTACAAAGAACAGGACCAGGTAAAGGAGCCACAGGAAGGGCAGTGATGTGAGCCTCCAAGAATGTGAAAGTCCTGATGCTGCCTTCACAGATGAGGGGGATGGGAGCCAGATGGAACATGGAGCCTCAGCTTGAAGCTATTACATTTCAGTATAGCTTGGACCATAATATCCCCATTGGGGAGCTGTGTTCTGGACTTGCATTTGTGGGCTGGGGAATGTGGTGTTTATTGATGGGGTTATTTGACTAATAAATATAGGTAGGTGATGGTTACAGTGTATCTGTATTGCAGCATGACAAAGATTTTATTTTTATGATGTTCTGGTAAACAAATGGAGGAAACAGTGACTAGATGTATTATGCTTTTAGCTTGATTCTGAAATGTTTCTTTTGTTTTGTTACTGGGGATTGAACCCTGGGCCTTGCTGATGACAAGTGACACTCTTCCACTTGACTTATACCTCCAGCTGAAGTAGGTATTTTATTTGTTTATTTTTCTATCATCTATTGATTAATCAATTAACTAATCAATCAATTAATTTTTGTGCCAGTACTAGAGCATGATCTAAGAACGCCATGCTCTCACTTGGATTTTCAGCTAAAGGCTGGTGTTCTGTCACTTGAGCCACACCTCCACTTCTGGTACTTTTTTCAGTGTTGCTTTTATTGAGCACTTACTATGTGGTAAACACTGTGCTAAATGCTTTTCATACACTGATCAGTTAGCTCTCATTACAATCCTATGAACCATGGGTTATTAACATACCAATGAGAAAATCATTTACAAAGGTGTTATTTGTTGATTCCATGTTTCCCACAAACAGGAATTTTTACAAACCATAGAAGATGAGGCCATTCTGTAGAGGATTTATCAGAGTCATTTTGAAATGTTCTTTTTTTCCCCAAAAGCACACAGGCCTTTCCCTACACTTCCATTTTCCTTAGGCCTTCTCCTCCTTGGGTGGCTCTGATGTTTTGTGAACACTGAGATGATATAAATGGGTGATCACAGGGTGTCTCAGGTGGATTGAGATAGGAAGAAGACTGAGCTGGAGTCTCTATAGGAAATTCCTTGGGGTAAACTGCAGAGCTCTGTAACTTCCTCCATCTTGGTTTCAACATTTTGACTAATGTCTTAGGAGAAGATATAGAAAAGGTATGTTCAGGAAGGGCTAAGAGCCAAGTGGAAGGAGAGGGGAAGTAATATGCTATACGATACAACCAGGAATCTAAGAAGAATTTACTAGACTACAAACATGGTCCAATATAAACCAAATAATTTTGATGAGAACAAAGGTAATATTTTTCTTTCTATTAGTTTCATAAAACAAAATCTTGACAAGTTAGCAACTCTGCAGGATGGAAACATGTTTAATGTAGATGCCAAAAATATCTGTGGAATGTCAGGTTGTGTTAATAGTATAGAATCTAGAATACAGGAGATGATTATTGACTCTTTTTTTTTTTTGCAAAATATGTAGCTCTACATCACAAGAACTGTGCTTAATGTATAGTAGTCATCTCTTTCGTGTGTGCCTATTCTGGGGCTTGAACTCTAGGCCTAAGCACTGTTCCTGAGCTTCTTTTGCTTAAGGCTAGCACTCTACCACTTGAGCCACACCTCCACTTCCAGTTTTTTTTTGTATCTAATTGGAGATAAGAATCTCATGGACTTTATTTCTTGGGCTAGCTTAGAACTGCAATCTTCATTTTTTTTGCCAGTCCTGGGACTTAAACTCAGGGCCTGAGCACTGTTCCTGGCTTCTTTTTGCTCAAGGCTAGCACTCTACCACTTGAACCACAGCACCATTTCTGGCTTTTTCTATATATGTGGTGCTGAGGAATCAAACCCAGGACTTCATGTATAGGAGGTGAGCACTCTACCACTAGGCCATATTCCCAGCCCCCAAACTGCAATCTTCAAATCTCAACTTCCTTTTTTTTTTTTTTTTTTTTTTTTTTTTTTGGCCAGTCCTGGAGCTTGGACTCAGGGCCTGAGCACTGTCCCTGGCTTATTCTTGCTCAAGGCTAGCACTCTGCCACTTGAGCCACAGTGCCACTTCTGGCCATTTTCTGTATATGTGGTGCTGGGGAATTGAACCCAGGGCCTCATGTATGCAAGGCAAGCACTTTTGCCACTAGGCCATATCCTCAGCCCCAAATCTCAACTTCCTAACAGCTAGTATTACAGATGTGAGCCATTGGCACATGCCTAGCAGAAATCTTTTCAAAAGAGAAGAATACAAAATAGAGGTTAAAAAAGAAGGTGCAACAAACAAAATCACAGTAATGCCACCAGCACAACAATGTTCATCGCAGCACAATTTGTCATAGCTAGAATCTGGAACCAACCCAGATGCCCCTCAGTAGACAAATGGATCAGAAAAATGTGGTACATATACATAATGGAATTTTATGCCTCTATCAGAAAGAATGACATTGCCCCATTTGTAAGGAAATGAAAGGACTTGGAAAAAATTATACTAAGTGAAGTGAGCCAGACCCAAAGAAACATGGTCTCTATGGTCTCCCTTATTGGGAATAGTTAGCACAGGTTTAGGCAAGTCATAGCAGAGCAACACAAGAGCCCAATAGCTATACCCTTATGATCACATAAGATGATGCTAAGTGAAATGAACTCCATGTTATGGAAACGATTGTTATATCACAGTTGTAACTACTTTCAACGTCCCATCTGTATCTGTAGCTTCTATTATTGATGATGTTCTTGTATCACCTTCCTGTGGTTGTACCTACACTATCTCTGTATCTTATCTGAGTATATTGGAAACCGTGTAAACTGGTATTAGAAGTAGGAAATTGAAAGGGAATACCAAAATTAAGAGACACAGGGTAAAAAAAGACAAACAACCTACAAAAGCAATACTTGCAAAACTGTTTGGTGTAAGTGAACTGAACACCTCAGGGGGGGAAAGGGAAAGTGGGAGGAGGGAGGGGGGTATGAGGGACAAGGTAACAAACAGTACAAGAAATGTATCCAATGCCTAACGTTTGAAACTGTAACCTCTCTGTACATCAGTTTGATAATAAAAATTTGAAAAAAAAAAAAAAAGAAGATGCAAGTTGGGCCCTCATGGCCTCTGCCTATAATCTTAGCAACTTAGGAGACTGGGATCTAATGGTTGTGGTTTGAAGCCAGTCAGGGAAAAAAAAGCCCATGAGCCTCTTATTTTCAATTAACCACCAAAAATCTAGAAGTATAGCCATGGTTCAAGCACTATTGTGCCAGCCTTGAGCAACATAGCCTATAATTTCAGCACTCAGACGGTAGAGGCAGGAGGATGGTGAGTTTGAGGCCAACCTAGGCTATTCAGTGAGTTCTAGGCTCTTCTGGGCAATGCGACTTGATGTCCAAACAAAACCAAACAAAACCAAACAGATCAACAAAAAAGAAAAGCAGGCAGGGCACACCGGGACGTCGCTCTGGCGGGAGGCTGCGGGGAGCGGCTGTGGCGGCGGCCGTGAGTCGAGGCGGGCGTCCGGGCTCAGGATGGTGAAGCTGACGGCGGAGCTGATCGAGCAGTACACCAACGCCGTGCGGGACCGCGAGCTGGACCTGCGGGGCTATAAAATTCCTGTCATAGAAAATCTAGGAGCTACTTTAGACCAGTTCGATGCTATTGATTTTTCTGACAATGAAATCAGGAAACTGGATGGCTTTCCATTGTTGAGAAGACTGAAAACTTTATTAGTGAACAACAACAGAATATGCCGCATAGGTGAGGGGCTGGACCAGGCTCTGCCCTGTCTGACAGAACTCATTCTCACCAACAACAGTCTCGTGGAACTGGGAGATCTGGACCTTCTGGCATCTCTCAAATCACTGACCTATCTAAGCATCCTAAGAAACCCGGTCACAAATAAGAAGCATTACAGACTGTATGTCATCTACAAAGTCCCACAGGTTCGAGTCCTGGATTTCCAGAAAGTAAAACTAAAAGAGCGTCAGGAAGCAGAGAAAATGTTCAAGGGCAAACGGGGTGCACAGCTTGCAAAGGATATTGCCAGGAGAAGCAAAACCTTTAACCCAGGTGCTGGTTTGCCAACTGACAAAAAGAAAGGTGGCCCATCTCCAGGAGATGTGGAAGCGATCAAGAACGCTATAGCCAACGCCTCAACCCTGGCTGAAGTGGAGAGGCTGAAAGGGTTGCTGCAGTCTGGGCAGATCCCAGGCAGAGAACGCAGATCAGGGCCCACTGATGATGGTGAAGAAGAGATGGAGGAAGACACAGTTGCAAACGGGTCATGAGCCACCTGCCGGGCAGATGATAAGCCCTCCTGGACAAGTTCTGGTTTGGGAATGTGCATTTGTGGCAGCAAAGTAGAACCTATCAGCCTGATTGAAATATTTTAATCTGCTGGTTGTTGGGGTTTTTTTTGGGGGGGGGTTGTTAAGTTTTGAAATGTAAATGTCAGTTTTCTACAAATAGTGAAAATAAAGGTTACATACATCCTGGAAAAAAAAAAGAAAGAAAAAAAAAAAAAAGAAAAGCAAAACCAACCAACCAAAACAACCACTTAACCCAGGAGACAGAATTGAGATTAGTGGTTGGAAACTGAAGCAGGACTGACTGAAGGTGAAATGACTGAGTTCCTCATAACAACAGAAGTTGTCTGACCACATACTAGTGATTCAAGTTTGTTCCGAGTCCTCTAAGGCAGCCTTCATTCCTACAGTTCAGCATGTCAACATTCACCATGGACATTTCTCCAATATTCTTTGGTTGATGGAAGAAAGGATGATGAGAAATGATAGGTGTGTGGCACACCTTGAATCCAAGGCAATGCTAAGGGTGGCTGGATAGCCCAGCAAAGGTGTAAAGACTTACTAAGTACCTTCATTTTCACAACAATTGGGCAAATGATGTATTAGTAGCCTTTGTTACAGATGCAAAAACGGAGGCTCTGAGAGGTCATATGACTCACCTAAGGTCATACAGCTACGGAGGGACCTTAGGAAAACAGATCCAATATCTCTGGAGGGAAATATGTCATGGCATTTGGATTTTTACCCGATCACTTCTCCAGTCAAGTAAAGTGCTGAGATTGCCAGAGGCGAGTCAAGACTGTGTGGACAAGTGCGTCATGTTGGGCCGGGTGCCTGGAGTAGATGAGAGGGTCAGGAAGATATATGATCGGCCTCTAGTCCAGCAGGTCCTGGAGGAAGGTGTTGGAACGCAGCTGAGCTATTACACAGGCTAAATGGCATGAGTGTTTATTAGAATGTCTGTACCTTATACAGAACGCTGTCTTCTGTAGACTCGGAATGGCATAGCAGTGAGAGGACATTGAGATCTTTTTTAAAACATCAGAAAGCTGAACTAGAGAAAAGAAGAAGGTGTTTCCAGCTTCTACTTCATCCATTTGCTCCTGACAATACCTAGAACTTATTAGATTTTTAATTTAGAAAATGTGGGAGTAGAGCAGATTTTTTTTCGGAAAGGACCCATTTCCCCATGAAACGTGCTAATCTGTTTCAGAGCTACAAGATAGTGCTTTCTTTCTTTCTTTCTTCCTTCCTTCCTTCCTTCCTTCCTTCCTTCCTTTCTTTCTTTCTTTCTTTCTTTCTTTCTTTCTTTCTTTCTTTCTTTCTTTCTTTCTTTCTTTCTTTCTTTCTTTCTTTCTCTCTCTCTCTCTCTTTCTCTCTCTGCTCAATTATTAGGAAAGCCAATATATTGAACATAGAACGAGCATATGCTTTGCAGTCAGCTTCAAGCCCAGGGAAATTCTTAACTTCCACGAGGCTCAGATTCTTCACTGGTGAATGTGGGAACAGCCATTTGATTTGAGTCCTGTGGAGTTTGAGTTGCCTATGAAAAACACAGACAGAGAGATGCAGGGTAGGCTGAAGCTCAAAAGCATAACCTCATCTGGGAATGCACAGGCCAACTAACAGCCCAAGGGAAGATATATAAAGCCACATGTGAGGATGGTGCTACCCAGCTAAAGGGACCTCTTCTACATGATAGCCACTCAAGAATTTGAGGTGCATAGTCAACTCATCCAGATTGCTCTTTATTTGATCTACCTAGATATTCACCTCTAGTTTGAACATCTCTGGTATTTCTACATCTCTCTTGGATTCCATTTGGGAACATATTATATCTTGTTTATTTTTCACTGTGTGTGTGTGTGCGCGCGCGCACGCACTGTGTGCATGTATGCACATGTGTTGAGGCTTGAACTCAAGTTCTGGGCACTATCCTTGTGTTTTTTGCTCAAGGCTAGTGCTCTACCACTTGAAGCCACAGCGCTACTTCTGGCTTTTTGGTGGTTAATTGGAGACTTTCCTGCCCAGGCTGGCCTTCAACTATGATCCTCAGATCTCAGCCTCTTGAGTAACTAGGATTACAGGTACCACTGCCTGGCTAGTTTTGTCACTCTTACTATGCTACACTCTAACAGTAACCAATATTGCTAGTATGTAGTGAAGGAAGAACAAGATCAATACCTCGTTCATTGAAGATATTATAGTTTCACTGATGCCTCCTAAGATATCATTTGTTCATTTTTTGTTTCTGTGACTTATCACTGACTCATATATATGTACATCTGAGTAAACTTTCATAATCCTTTAGCAGGAACTACTGATAAGTCATATCATCACCCCCTAGTCACTAGAAAGTAGTGATTGCATGTGATAGTAAGTCTCAAACCTATAATCTGCATAACTTTTACCTGGAACACTTTAAAAAAGCAGATTCTGGGTCATTCTATGTGTTATTATAGAGGAGATTAACCTGAAATAAGCATTCTCCAACTTTTCGGGATGCATGATCTTCTGATGTAGCAATGCAGGCTGGCCTGGAAACCACTGTATAGCTCAGACTAACCTCCAGCTCATGATCCTTCTATATCAGCTTCCCAATTGCTATGTTTACAAATGTAGGCCCCCATACCTCCTTTTCAGTTAGGTTTAGAATCCTTTTACCCTCTTATATTTGTTTAAGTATCCTTAAGAGGTTTTGTTTCTGTGTATCCATTTGATATTAGAATTTAAAACAGAATTCAGACATTAAAGACTAGAGGTGTGGCTCATGTCAGAGTGCCTGGCTAGCAAGTACTATGCTCTTTCCACCACAGAAAAAAATAGTAGGTCTGAAGGGAGGTCCAGAAATCTTTGTTCTAACAAACATTTCAGGTGATTTTGATGCAGGTTGACTTCGACAGTCCTCTTAGAAATACCATTGTATGGCCTGGAGAGAAGTGTATCCACCTCATCATCACTGGCAGGGACTTGGCTTCCAGCCCCACGCTGCCCTGCCCCACTGCAGAATGCGCCATGAGATCATGTAGAACATTACCTGCTCCATCTCCTTTCCTCATAGCCAGCACCTTGAGTGAATGGAAAAGGTAAGACTATTTCCCCCTTGCTTTTCAAAAGTCTGGGAAGATTCCTTTTTTTCCTCTGGAAATGGCCTGCCTGTATTTAGAAGGGCACTGAATTGAAGCTGGAATGATACAATGATCAAGAAATAAAGAGACATTGTTACCTTACCAAATAATTTGACACACTGTTTACTAAACTAATTTTGGATGCATTAAAGAGATTTTTTTCATAGAATACCAGAATATTAAAAGTAGAGTAATGTCAGGCAGCAGTGACTCACACCTTTAATCCTAAGTATTCAGGAGGCTGAGATCTGAGGATCATAGTTTGAGGCTAGCCTGGGCGGGAAACTCCATGACATTCTTATGTCCAGTTAACCACCAAAAAGCCAAAAGTAGATGAGTGGCTCAAGTGATAAAGTGCTAGCCTTGAGTAACAAAGCTAAGGGACAGCATACAGGCCTTGAGTTCAACCCAGTATGAGCACAAAAAAAGTATAAAAAGTAAGTGAATGTGTTGTTTTCCCCTTTGAATAGACTCAGTGATACATGGTAATCAGAAAGGGAAGGGGCAAGACATTTGTATAAGTACAAATTAAAATTCTGGAGACATATAAAAATGAACACAATTGGGCTGGGGATGTAGCCTAGTGGCAAGAGTGCCTGCCTCGGATACACGAGGCCCTAGGTTCGATTCCCCAGCACCACATATACAGAAAAAAAGGCCAGAAGCGGCGCTGTGGCTCACATGGCAGAGTGCTAGCCTTGAGCGGGAAGAAGCCAGGGACAGTGCTCAGGCCCTGAGTCCAAGGCCCAGGACTGGCCAAAAAAAAAAAAAAAAAAAAAAAAAGAACACAACTAAAACACATATTATAGACTGGAAAATTCTGCAACAATATGATGAATGTCCTTATCCATCCAAGGATTCTGCTCTTAGTAATTTGCCTACTCATTGAAATTTACTTGGGCCACATTTTCCATGTTTTTCTTGATTTTAGCATTTCAAATGGTTCCCCAAGCATAGCACTCTGGTGTTTCCAAGCTCAGGAAGGCTACAGTGTGCCTTATAGAGGAACTGCATGCATTACATAAGTTTCAGGCATGCATTGTAAGGTTGTTGGCCGTGGTCTCAATGCCAATGATTTAAAAATAAATATTAACTAATGTTTCTTTAATCAGAAACACAAACACAGTTATGTGTTATCTGGTGATAAAAATGTGAATAGAGGCTGATATAGAACCTCACTCTGTGTAACCCCAGGAGCAATGGTTTAGTATTCTTCATTATGGTTTTATACTACATATAAATTTTATTTTTTTCTCCTTTATTGTCAAAGTGAAGTACAGAAGGGTTACAGTTTCATATGTAAGGCAGTGAGTACATTTCTTGTTCAACTTGTTACCTTCTCCCTCATTTTCCCCTGCCTCCCTCCTCCCCTACATATCAATTTGAAATAGCAGGATATAGTGGACATAATTATTGGTATCATCTAATATACTGAATATATGAAATGCATGTAAATTGATAAGAAACAGTGAGATATCAAATAAAATGGGAACAACAAAGAAAACAGAGCATGTATGTTGTTACTATTAATGAAAAATTCTTCCTTTTTCCTAGTAATAAAAGAATTCCAGCTGAGCACTGGTGTCTCATGCCTGTAATCCTACCTACTCAGGAGGCTGAGATCTGAGAATCATGGTTCAAAGCCTGCCTGGGCAGGAAAGTCCATGAGACTCTTATCTCCAATTAACCACCAGAAAATCAGAAGTGACACTGTGGTACAGTCATAGCCTTGAGATGAAGAGCTCAGGGACAGCTCCCAGGCCCAGAGATCAAGCCCCATGACCGACCAAAAAAAAAACAAAAAAAGAATTCTAATTGAAAGAACAATGATAGGTCATCCATGTTGCCTATCAATTAGAAAAAAAGTTTAAAAAAAATTTCATATTCTCTACAGGTAAGAGTGAAATGACAGCCAGGCACCAGTGACTCACTTCTGTCATCCTAGCTACCCAGGAGACTGAGATCTGAGGATGACAGTTCAAAGCCAGCCTGTGTGGGAAAGTCCTGAGACTCCTATCTCCAATTAACCAAAAAAGCCAGAAGTGGAGTGGTTGCTCAAATTTGTGCTCAAGTGCTAGCCTTGAGCACAAAAACTCAGGAACCACACCCAGGCCCAGATTTCAACTGCCAGGACTGGCAAAAAAAAGTGCAATGAGATGAAAACAGGGAACAAGTTGAGAACAGTGGTCCAAGCTTATAATCCTAGCTACTTGGAAAATGGTCAGGAGATCATGGTTTGAGGCCAGCCAAGGCATGAAATGTTCGCTGGAGCTCATTTCAACCAGTGGCTGGCTGCAGTGATATGCAAAGAAAAAAATCATTTAAATATTTTCAAAATACACTTAATGATGTCCTTAAATGTTTGTGATTTGGTTGACATAAAGCAAGTAAGACAAGTATGATGAAATTATGCTAAAGTTATACACACAAAAGTAAATCAATTTGAAAATAAATGAGTTTATTTGAGAGCAAAATCACATCCATGTATACATTAAACTTGTAGCTAAGATCTGTCTGTTGAGGGAATGTCCTAATGTGAATCTTTTTTTTTTAATTTGTTTTGTTTTTGTTGCCGGTCCTGGGGCGTGGACTCAGGGCCTGAGCTCTGTCCCTGGCTTCTTTTCGCTCAAGGCTAGCACTCTACCACTTGAGCCACAGTGCCACCTCTGCCTTTTTCAAGCCCTGGGACTGGGTCTGGCTAGGCACTGGTGGCTCACACCTGTAATTCTGGCTACTTAGGCAGCTGAGATCTGAGAATCATTGTTCAAAGCTGGAGCAGAAAAGTCCATGAGACTGTTATCTTCAATGAATCACCAGAAAAAACTGAAAGTCTCATTGTGGCTCAAAGTGATAGCTTGGGTGCTGTTCCTGAGCTTTTTTTCTCAAGACTATCACTCTATCACTTTGTTCCACAATGAGAAAGAAAGAAAGGAAGAAAGAAAGAAAGAAAATATTAAAAAAAAAACAAAAAGAAAATCATAAAATGATTTAAAAACTCATACTCTCCAATACTCTCCATTGGTTACATTTTATTTATTTTGGTGGTACTGGTGTTTGAACTCAGGGCCTCACACTTGTTTGGATGGTGCTTTATCATTTGAGCCATGCCTTAAATCCAGCCTTTTACTGGGTTTTGGATGATGGAATTCAGTGAACTTTTACTGCCCTGGATGGCTTCAAACTCTGATCCTCCAAATCTCAGCTTCTCAAGTAGCTAGAAGTACATGTATTAGCCACTAGTGCCTGGCTCCATCTTCTTTACTTTAATCCCTGAACGTCTCTTGTATTCTATGCTTTTACTCATGCAGTTTTCTCTGACCATTCTAGTTCGTTCTATCCTTTCTGACCTTGTGGTGAGGGATCCAGTGAGAAGAATGAGATGGATCTAGAGACTGTAAACTATCGTTGCAAAAGGTTAGTAATGAAGGAAGAAAATTATGTCAAGGGTGATCTTGGCATTGAGAGGTTTTCTAATTTATTTCTTTATACCTAAAATATTTCTCTACATTGTGACTAGAAGAGACGAAGCCTGAGGAAAGAGAAGGGTGAAGTCAAAGACAAACGAATGGTCATAAGCAAGTTTAGTAAGACTAGGAGCCCTGCTGAGGAGATAGAATTGCAAATGAAGCATTTTTACAGAACTGTTCAGAAATTGATGTGAAAGCCTAAAGACCCATCAGAATTAGCCAGATCCCAGAACAGACATTGCTGTGGTCAATTTTAACAGAAAGTGTTCAGGATTTGTCCTTTGGTGCCTGCTGAGATTTATCATGGTCATTGAAGATATATATTTTAACAGTAAGACACAGCTCAGGGCAGGGGTTGTGGGCTTAAAGTACTGATTGGACCTTCACAGAGGGGAGAGAATTCTGTGCAAATAGGGGTAGTTGAATATAGGATTTGGATGGCTTAGAGTCTATAGGATTTGGATGGCTTAGGGTCTGAATGGTGTGGATTCTACTGGAGCTGATGTAGTGCTTGGTTCCTAGTAGGTGTTCAGTAAGTGTTTGTGACAGAATTCGTTTATTGAGCACCTCCTATCAATCAAGCACTGTGCTGGGCTCTGAGACCACATAGATAAGTTAAATGAGGTCTTCTGTTTCAAGGTGCTTAGGTGTAGTGGTGGCTACAATATAGTGACAGAGGTATAGAAAGGGGTAGACAACTGACCCAGGGAACAAAAATCATTATCAGTGTGTCCAGGGGTATATAGGCAAAGAGGAAGTGAAGGGAGTGAACACAAACTTAGAAGAAAAAGGGAGAGGGGACCATAAGGAAGAAGACAGGCAAAGTCAAAACCCTTTCACCTGAATGATGAAAACTGAGCATATTGTGGTGTGAGGCAAGGGGTGAAAGGGTCACTTGGTAGACAGTGATTGATGGAGATCTCTTAGCATAGACAAGGTGATGAGAGTGGAAACTGGCCGGAAACTCTGGGGAAAACTGGGTAGCCCTGTGAACTCTTTCTAAAGCAGGAGATCATGATATTTCAGGTGATACCACATCAAGAGGTAGTAAATTAAAGGACAGTCATTGAAATAACAGATTATAGGGCCTAGCCAGTCAGAGAAGATGATTATGCTAGAAGAGAACTAGGAAATCAAGAGATCAAATATAAGAGTAGTGAAAAGTAAGAAGTAAAAGTCCTGAGTGGGGAAGAAGTGGTAGAGCAGTTCCGGGTGAAAAGACCCTGGAGGAAGCCATAGGTGTGGAGAATTAAAGGGGTAGGACAAGGGTGCTGACATTGAGAGAAGGAACTATATTCTGTGATTCAGTCCCATAGTTGATTCCTATGGCTTCTGAAGTCCCTCTCTAAACATACAAAGACATGCATAGGGGGTCTAAGGCTCAATTTATGTTTAGGAGAAATCAGGAAGTAAATGGATGCTAGTGATGAGACTAATCGGTAGGGGAATCCTTCTACCCTTTCAGATACAAAGTAGATGAAGGAAGATGTGCTCTCTGGCTGTGAACTTGCCTTCCCATCTTCAAGGGGAGAATGAGAATGAGAAGGCCTCTAAGAGTGTTTGATCTATGATTGTGGATGCAGTCCATCCCAGCAATAGAAGCTGCCTAAAAGGCTGGCTGGGAAGACACAGGCATTTTCTGTAGCTATCAGTATCCTGCAACTCCTAGAAAACAGTGTGAAGCATAGGGACAAGGAGGAACTGAGTCCCAGGAAGGAAATGGAAACAATGTGTTCTAGGCTGAGTAATTTCTCAGCAAATGTGGTAAACCACTGGTTCATCTGAATTGTTTCCATAGTATTTACAAGAATAGTTGTGAGTAATGACATGTGAAGCAGTTTATCTCAATGATGCATGAGAAGAATGCTAGGGAGTGAGGCCAAGTTTTCCTTGTGTCCTAGTGTTGGGTACAATTTTGGTTATCAGTTGGTTCAGAGTTTAAATCTTGGTGGGAGAAGTGTCACAGAAAAAGTATAGTGACAGTCACTATCACACTTTGAGGTATCTGTGAGGAAAATCATCTCAAAAAGCTTCAAGGTATTCTCTTTGTTGGTTTTTTTTTTTTTTTTTTTGGCCAGTTCTGGGGCTTGGACCCAGGGCCTGAGCACTGTCCCTGGTTTCTTTTTGATCAAGGCTAGCACTCTACCTCTTGAGTCACAGTGCCACTTCTGGCTTTTTCTGTTTATGTGGTACTGAGGAATTGAACCCAGGGCTTCATGCATGCTAGGCAAGCACTCTACCGCTAAGCCACATTCCCAGCCCCACTGTTCTCTTTTATAGCCACAAGAACAACAAGCAACGGACAATTATAGTGATGATGACAGTGGTTATGCAAAGTACAGTTTTAAGCACTATGCTTATTAAATTTTTTCAGTATGTGGCATGAGTACTTGAATTCATGAGGTATTTTCATGAAATACCTGAGATAGGATACTTCACAAAGCAAAAAGGTTTGTTTTGGCTCAAGATTCTTTAGATGCAAGGTTTAAGAACCTTGACAGCATGGTTCAAAGATGGTGTTGAGTACCACATAGCACAGAAGAGGAAATGTGTGTATCTATGTAACTGGTCTTTCCATAAATTAACTGGAATTCAATCATGGAGCTACTACCTTAATGAGCTTATTTAAACTTAATCAGCTCTCAAAGGCTGTACCTCTAAATACCATAGCAGGGTTTTTTTCCTATCCTCTTAATAGCTCACAGTGAAGATTAAATTTCAGTGTAGAAAGCTCTGAAGCCCAGTAAACCATATCTGAGCCATAGTAACACTAATATCTCTATTTCCTATGTAAAGGAATTACTCTAAGAGCTAGAACTGATCCTTACATTACCCTACTGCAGTAGTTGTGTTGCCTTTGGTGGGTATTTGGGCCACGTCATTTAGACCATGCTGTGAAAATCCTGTGTTTCTTTGAAATAAGCTTAACAGAAGGAGAAGCCTTCACAAAAGTTTTATAGTATACCCAATTATAAGTAAGTAGATGCACACTTATAAAATATATTGTCTCTGGAAGGTAGCACAAGGATTTAAAACTGCACATACCCTTTAGAACATATTAAAAATAGATTACCATGTGTATGTGCTACTCTTTCAAAATATTAAAAAAAAAACAAGGAGCACAAAGGAGTAACTTTCTAAATTCTCTTCTCATCTTCCCTCAAAATAACACTGTAAAACTCCCATACTCCCAGCAAGACTTCATACAGCATGAGAGCACTTTAACAGGAAATGCCCCCTGCTGCAACAACGTGTGTGTGTGTGTGTGTGTGTGTGTGTGTGTGTGTGTGTGTGTCTGTTAGTACGGGGGCTTTGAACTCAAGGCTTTAGTGCTGTCCCTTAGCTTTTTCATTCAAGGCTGGTGCTCTACCACCTGAGCCACAGCTCTACTTCTGGCTCTTTTGATGGTTAATAAGAGTCTCATGGATTTTCCTCCTTGGGCTGACTCCAAACTACGACCCTCCTATCTCAACATTCTAAATAGCAAGGATTACAGGCATGAGCCAACTTTCTGCTACAACTTTTGTCATGTAGTCTGAGAGGTCCTGTTGTATTTTACACAATTTCAAATAGGTTTATAATGTACTTTAAGAGTGTACATCCTGAACTGTATATATCACATGGAAAAGAGTAGACATTTGTCAGTGCTCCTACCTACTATGCCTTTATTTGAATGTGATATAACAAGAGTTGAGTTCTGGTTGATTTTTGCATGGACAGACACATTTACTTCAGTTAGCATTGAGTGACCCAAAGGAAATAAACCATGTCTAGCTATTCAAAAGAATTTTCTTCACTCTGGAAATTCATCTTAAATTGTATTTGATTATTATACCTCAGCATAACTCGTGTTGCATCCTTGTCTCTTTCATCTTTCCCCTTGCCGAGTTACCTCTGCCCTTCAAGGTTATATACCACTCCACCATTCCTAAAAATAAAAATCTTTCCCTGGTGAAATCTTCCTGACATAGCCATTTTCTATTCCCAGCTCAAACTCTATCCATCATTTGTAATTGTTTATCTTTAGGAACTGTTTATTATAGTTAAATTTCAAAATGATGAGCAGATCTCAAAGGTCACTTCCTATTCTATGGCTTTGGTTTTGCTTGACCCAAGTAGTTGACTTTCCACAAGACACACTTCTCTCAGCTGGCCTTCTTCTACTTGAGGATTTATGGTATCAGAGATTGAATATACCATTTTTTTCCAGAAGCAGCCCAGAGAAATCACAGTACTTAAGCCAGCACAGTACACTGTGTAGTCACCAAGATGATGTTTGGGCAGGAGCTTTCCTAGTAGCCCTCTGGTCCACTTGCCCTTATAAACAGCTGTTCTTCCCCTGCTATGGCCATGGAGGGACCAAGAGAGCCAAACACCATTATTATTAGGAAGCCTGCTTTGATATCTCCCTCCCATCCCAGTATTACCTTTCCTGTCCACAGTAGGCTTGCTTAGTCGGCTAGGTGGATTACCATTCTACTGTTGAAAAGTCCTCCAAGATGTAGATGGTTTAAAACCAATGTGCTGTTGAGCAAGTAGTTTTTCCTGGCTCTAGGTATTGAGTTGAGGGGCTTCACCTCATGTATTTACACTGCCCCTATACTAGTTGTTGTTGACCTCAGAATCAGGTTGAGCATTCTAGGAAAATCAAACCCTTAGGTTTTGCCCTAAGGCAAAACTCTGTCCCTCTTATTACTTTAAGTGCCTGATTTCCATCAACCACTTTCCCTTCCCGCCTCCCTTTCTGGTGAAAATTAATACCATATTGAAGGAAGATAAAGTCACATGGCTTTGAGTCCCTGTGCCAGTAGAAGACCTTGACTGATGCAGTGAAAAGCACAAGACAGGAAAAGCAGCTCCCTGACACTCTGGAGTGCATCTCTACCAGCCAGCCAG
The DNA here is from genome assembly GCF_023159225.1 of Perognathus longimembris pacificus. Lineage (NCBI taxonomy): Eukaryota > Metazoa > Chordata > Mammalia > Rodentia > Heteromyidae > Perognathus > Perognathus longimembris. The sequence goes on from NC_063188.1 coordinate 56,932,535, forward strand.
CCATGTTCCATCCATGTGCTCTATCAAGCACTATTCCAACTCAGGCTGGGTTGGATAGAAGCCATTACTTGGAAGGATGGGACAATTTTTTATTTATGTAAACTCATGTCTGGCTTCTTTTCTAAACCCATGACATGACAATGAAAAGGAGCAGTAGAAAGCTCTAATATGACCTAGAACGATGTTCTCTCTTTTCTCCAGCTCCACGAGAGTCATCCCATGTTGTCCTAGCTCAGAGTCTGCTTCTGATGTCAACCTTAATGGATAGCAACAGCAAACACCTTCACATGACTGAGTCACACCATCAGAAAGAGACTGTAGAGGTCAGCTCATTTCACCTCTATCTTCCCCTCACCCCTAGCTCCTGTGCAGGATTAGAACTAAAACAAGCACTTAACTGCTGGACTTGTCAGAACTTGTCAGAAGAAAGCCCTAAGATTATTATTTCCATTTCTACTCAAGGAAACTGGAGTGAAATAAAAGCAAAATGATTAGGAACTTAGCTCTATTTGCCAGCCTGGCTACATATGGGCTTGGGCTTAGAATGTTAACTTTCCAGAAAACTTACTTGGACAGAAAGGAAATAGTTAAGCTGAGAGATTGATGACAGAACGGGCCCTACAAATAGGCCACCTGAGTTGTGAAGCTTCTGATGTCTTCTTGGTGCTTCCTGTCTACATGAATATTTAACTTCTGACAAGGTCCACTTCCCCCAAGATTCCTAAGCTCCCATTCACGTTTTCTGTGCCAGTCCTGGTGGTTTGAAATCAGGGCCTAGATGCTGTCCCAAGATTTTGGCTCAAGATTAGTATTCTACCACTTGAACCACAGCTCTGCGTTTAGCTTTTTGGTGGTTAATTGGCGATAAAAGTCCCATGGACTTTCTTGCATGGATTGACTTTGATCTAGGATCTCAGCCTCCTGAGTATCTTGGTGGTAAGTTACAATTACAGGTATGAGACATCTTTTCTTTTCCTTTCTCCTCCTCCCCTACTTCGTTTTCCTCTCCTCCTCCTCCTCCTCCCCACCATTTCCCCCCTCCTTGTCCTCCTTGTCCTCTTTACTTCTGTTCCCTCCTTCACCCTCCTTCTACCAATCTCCTTCCTCTTTGTCCCCCCTACCCCAGGACTGAACTTAGGGCTTGCACTTGCCAAGCAATTGCTCATCCACTGAGCTAAATCCCCAATTCCCCTCATTTACTTCTTATTCCTGGCTCCCAATAGCTCCTTGAGTATGTGCACAAACACAAACTCTCTCTCTCTCTCTCTCTCTCTCTCTCTCTCTCTCTCTCTCTCTCTCTGTATTGATGCTACAAACTAAAAAGTCCTATGAAAGGACTTTGTCAGATACATTTCCTTCAATCACAGCCAGCCCAGGTGACTTTTTTTTTGTCAGTTCTGGGGCTTGAACTCAGGGCTTGAGCACTGTCCCTGGCTTCTTTTTGCTCAAGGCTAGCACTCTACCACTTGAACCGCAGCTCCACACCTGGCTTTTTCTATGTATGTGGTGCTGAGGAATCAAACCCAGGGCTTCATGTATACGAGGCAAGCACTCTACCACTAGGCTACATTCTTAGCCCAGCCAAGGTGATTTTAATGTGGACATTTCTGTATAAAAAGGATGAAAAATATCAGATTCTTTCTTTGGTGTTCCAGTGACTTTTCAGTATAAATACATAACTACCAGTGGATTGGAATTGTCAACAAAGGTAGAAAAGTGTCAGGAGTTACCAGATAGAGTCTTTCCGTCATTTCTTGGAGAGAGCACACAGATTCACAGGGTTGAATAAAATCTAGATAACCAATGATAGGACAGTAAGCCTGAATGGGTAGGAATGAGGGTTACTGCTCTCTGTGCATCTTTGTATTGTTACTGTATGTTTGTATTATAGGCAGATGTGCTATTAATGTTCTATATACTTAAAAATATTTAATAGCAAGACTTGGAAAAGGACAAAATTACTACTATTATTTTTTGTGCCTGTCATGGAGCTTGAACTCAGGGTACTTTTTTTCCCCTCAAGGCTACTGCTCTACCACCTGAGCCATAGCTCCACTTCTAGCCCCGCCACACCCCACTGGTGAATTGGAGATAATCTCAGGAGGGTGAAAATGAGGGATGGGGTAACAGTGTTTAAAAACAAATGTGCTCATTACTTTACTTATGTAACTGTAGCCCCCTGCTCATTACCTTTCCAATAAAGACAAAACAAAAAGTCTCGGATCTTTCCTGCCTTAGCTGGCATCAAACTGCAACCCTCAGATCTCAACCTCCTGAATAGCTAGGATTACAGGTGTGAGGCACTGGGGCCTGATGAGACAATTACTTTTAAAACCTAGATGGAAATGTAAAAGGGAAAAAAGGAAAGAACAAAACCTTAAAAACTAACAAAGAGAAAAGAGGAAGGGGAAGAAAATAAGAGCAGGCAATCTGAAATGAAAAAGGAAACAAATGTGAAAGAAAACTAGGAGAAGACAATTTTAGAAAGTGAAAGGGTTGGGGGAGGGGGGAAAAAGCAAAGAAGGAAGACTGTTAAATGCACAAAAATCAGAAAAAAAAAACTTCCAACGGCCAAAGTTAGAACATTTACAGCGATAAAGTAGCTAATATGGCCCTGGCCACCTCCCAGGAGGCGGAGCTTAATCCTTCTCATCTGGAGCATGGATTTGACTCCAAAGGGTAGAGAACAGAAAAGAGGAACAAATGAACTCATAGGAAAAGAATTTGATCAGGTGAGCAACTTTAACATGAACAGTGAGTGATATCATGTTGATAGGAAGTACCATGTTTTGATGGATGAGAAATGTATTTTCCCTCTGTGGTTTTTCTCTAAGACATATTACTTCAGTGTCATCATGAGAAAAACCACAAGTGCTGGGATTATAGGTATGTGCTGTCATATTTTCCTAGGAAATAAAAATTATTTTAAAAAAATTAAAGAAGGGCTAGGAATGTGGCTTAGTGGTAAAGTGCTTGCCTAGCATGCATGAAGCCATGGGTTCGATTCTTCAGCACCATATAAACAGAAAAAAGCCGGAAGTGGCGCCTTGTCTCAAGAGGTAGAGTGCTAGCCTTGAACAAACAGAAGCCAGGGACAGTGCTCAGGCCCAGAGTTCAAGCCCCAGGACTGGCAAAAAAATTTCTTAAGTGTTACCACATAAACCCCATAGAAAAATAAACTGTTTTGGGGAAAATATGATCAGTTTAGACAACCTAAGAAAAAATTACAGAAAATAATAGAGAAAAAGGAAAACTTCATAAATAAATTCTAAAACAAAACCCCTAAAACCTGTAAAAAGAAAAAAGAAAAACAATACCTAAAACTCAAGGGGAAAAAAAGTAAAGCCTACAAAGAAATATGCAAAAAGAAATACGTACAAACGGAGGGACAAAAGGTAAACAATTGCAGCAGTAGTACTAACTAGACACAATGTGGAAAATGAACTATACAACTTGTGGGTAGGGATGGGAGGGAAAAACTAGGAGAGAGCAAAGGAGGGGATGAAATTGTTCAACAAGAAATGTATTCATGACTTGACTTATGAAAGGGTAATCTCTCTGCACATCACCTTAATAAAAACAATAAAGAGGGGCTGGGGATATGGCCTAGTGGCAAGAGTGCTTGCCTCGTATACATGAGGCCCTGGGTTCGATTCCCCAGCACCACATATACAGAAAACGGCCAGAAGTGGCGCTGTGGCTCAAGTGGCAGAGTGCCAGCCTTGAGCAAAAAGAAGCCAGGGACAGTGCTCAGGCCCTGAGTCCAAGCCCCAGGACTGGCCAAAAATAAAAATAAAAATAAAAATAAAAATAAAAACAAATAAATAAATAAAATAAATTTGAAAAAAATAAAAACAATAAAGAAAAAAATTAAGATAACTGATAAAAAATTACAAAAAGGAAGAACTCAAAAGAAAAAATAAATTCAAAATAGAAATGACAAGCAAAAAGAAACAAAACAGAAACATTTCACAAAACATAATACAACAAGAAAAAACAGCAAAATCCTAAAACACAAATAATTAAAATAAATTCTACCTATCAACCAGGAAAACAATTCTGCTAAGCACACAACATAGCTATCATAAAAAAGAACAAATAGGAAAGAAATATGGGAAAACATCATCATCAGTTACATTGACAAAATAAGGAATGAGAAAGATAGTTGGTGAAAAATATGGAAAATAGTTTTCTTCTGTTTATGAGGAAGGCATAAGAAATCTCATCAAAAGCTGTTAGACAATAGAGGAGTGAAAGAAAGCAATAAAAGGGGTTATTTTGATGAAAGTGTAATATATGCAAGTACTAAATAATGGTATATGCCCTTGATACAAGTAATATTCACTAAAAAGTGAATGTCAGGAAGTAAAACAGGATCAGGTGGGAGATGGGTATCAGCAGGAGGGGCGTTGGAGAGCAGTGAATGAGTGATGGATATGGTCCAAGTACTTTATACGCATATAGAAATTCAAACACTGAAAAGGATAAAAGAAAAAAAAGTCCTAGTGAATAAAAAGAATATGAGAAAGAAAAACACAACAGAAAGAACAACAAAAACACCTACAAAGGAAATGGGGAAACCCAAACCCCAGTGTGGATATTTTTAAAGTTTAGAGAGATAAGAAGTGATTTGCTTTGTTTGGGTAGGTGTGTGGAGTGAAGTACCCACCAAATATGGCTGTCCACAGTGCCCTTTGGGAGCTGTTGGAAGGAATGAAAAGGGCATGTTATTGTAACATAGGCAGACAGGCATTTAAGTGGCTCATTACCACCATATTAACTTTTTCCCATGTGAGTCTGGGAAGCTGACTGTTTTACCCAAAGCCCTTGAGTCTTGTTTTACTTTTACCAGGGTCTGAGAGATAAACATTTATTGATGGGCCAGTTATAAGATCTGTATTGAGCTCATGCCTATTCAGAACAAGATACTAGTTGCTTTTGGAAGGCCAACTCTTATGTATGAAGGTAGCTTCTAGCAGGGGCAAGATAAGTAACTACTAGGTAATTCCTCCAAGTATCTTGCTGAGTTAGGATTCTGAAAGAAGTATATAATTTGGCTCCTGGATAGCCGGTCTTTGGCATTTCCTTTAAAAATTATCTACTTCTTGCCCACATAAAGGGGTATAGAGAGAGAAGTGAATTCAACAACCACATTTCAATTCCAAATGGTGGCAATTGTAAATAGAAGGGACCTCAAAGGCATTTGAGTTTGGATTAAACATATACATTGTGTGGATTTTTTTTTGGTTTGTGTTATATTTGCTCTACCTGTAAATATGTTGTTTAGGATGAGATTACAATACATTTACACTGTCATATTGAACTCTTCTTTTTTGTGGTCCTGGGGATTGAAAGCCTAGGTTAGCAAGCCCTCTACCACTTGAACTATACCTGCAGTCTCAGACTAAGTCTTGATTAGTAAAGACATGCTTGATTGTTAGAGACATGTTTCCAACATAGCAAGTCATCTCAATGAGGACCTTTGAGATTTGAAGATTATGATGATACATGAATGTGCAGTTTGGCTAAAAGTGATAACAAGAAGTGGCCACACATTTTGAGTATCTGAAGAAAAAGCCATGTGAAGTTGGGCATTGAGTAGTTGCAATATCATGCTTTCTAGTGACTGTTTACAGGAGGGGCCAATCCATACTGACTGAATATTGTTAGACTCTTCACCTTCTGTTTTTTTGTTTTGTTTTGTTTGTCAGTGTTGGGGCTTGACTCAGGGCCTGGGTGCTGTCCCTGGCTTTTTTTTTCCTCAAGGATAGCACCCTACTACTAGAGCCACAGCTTCCCTTCCAGTTTTTGGTGATTAATTGAACTGTCTCATGGACTTTACTGCCTGGGCTGGCTTCAAACTACTGTCCTTAGATTTCAGCCTCTTGAGTAGGTAAGATTACAGGCGTGAGCCACCATGCCTGGCTTTTGTTTTTTAAGGGACAGGATCTCACTGTGCTGCCCAAGCTACATCAGATTCCTGGGCAGAAGTGACTCTCCTGCCACAACCTGAAAAACAGTGACTATAGATAGGCACACAACAAGGTCTTTCAAGCATATAATAAAGACTTAGGCACACAACAAGGACTGCATTCCTACAATAGAGTTTAGCCACAAAACATTGCCTTTGCAAGAGGTTAGCCCCTTGTCTACCTCTGCTGTTCCTTTTAAAAAATATATAAATTGTTGGGCTAGGAATGTGGCTTAGTGTAAATTGCTTGCCTAGCATGCATGGAGCCCTGGGTTTGATTCCTCAGCACCACATACACAGAAAAGGCCAGAAGTGGCACTGTGGCTCAAGAGGTAGAGTGCTAGCCCTGAGCAAAAGAAACCAGGGACAGTGCTCAGGCCCTGAGTTCAAGCCCCAGGACTGGCAAAAAGTGTATTGTTATAACTAATAATTAGCTATACATTTTTTAGGTTGTATTAATTACCACTGCTACATTTTCACACATGCTTAGAATGTATTCTAGTTGATCTCCACTCTTCTAATTTTTTTCTTTTGTGGTGCTGGGCCATGTATGCCAAACAAGTGGTCTACCACTGAGCCACACCCACAACCTTGGTGTTCTTATTCAGAGGCTTTTGTGTATATTGAATCAAACTAAAATATATTTTCTTTTAGATGTCACCAGTAAGTGCTTCTATGTAGAACTGCTCAATCATGTACATTAATTTGGTGAATAAAAATGACATTTTTCTTGGGCTCAGACAGTTATCTGAAGAAAATAACAGTGGTAATAAGAAAGCAAAAGACTATTAAACATTTCAAATGGCAATTCTGACTTTTGAGTGAACTAAATGCACAAGAGTGGAATTTTTATCCTTTGAATTGGTAGAAAATAAAATGTACTTAATGAAAAAAAAAAGTGGCCACAGTGAAAGGATGATTGGGGTACATCTCTCCTCCAAGCCACCTCAGTGGATGGTGAGGAACAAGAGACCTTTATACTCCCAGTAACCTATCATGCTTCTTGGTCCTGGAGACTTGTGATTCCTGGACCCACTGGGCAATGGTGCATATCACAGTGTGCTGGTGAGTTGCACTCAGAAACTGAGTTAACATGCATATGGTATAGAAATGAAAATTTGAGAAAACATGTTCAGCTCTGGAACAAAGTAGGATTGATTTTTGCTTCAATCTCACATGACCCATGTGATTAAGGAAATCACTTCACTTCTTGAAGTTTCTTGAGCAGAATATGCAGACCTCACAGAAATGGAGTATTGTGACTTTTCTTCCTTATGATGACAAATTTTGAAGCCACACATGAAAATGATCAATACATAGTGGAAGAAGTATTGCCTATTGTAGCAGGCTGTAATGGTGCTCTGAGGTTATCCTAACAAAACCCAGGTTGAGCTGGTGCTCACTAGCCATTGGTTTCTCCATGTTCTGCCATGTGCTTCTTTCCTTCCGTAGGTTGATCTCCCACACCAGCCTTCCAGCAAGAGCATACATTTCTAATGCCATGCTCACTACCTAAACATTGCCGTGCAGTAGGCAGTAGGCTTAAAAGCTCTTAGGGTCAGAAGGGACCTTGATGATACCCCTTAGAAGATTGGATTAGACTATTGTTTTCCACATATTACACATTTCTCCCAAACACTAAGACATCATATAAGGGTACTAATTTGTTATTTTAGTGATTAAGGATATTATAAAACAATAGTTAATCTCTGCATTTATCATCATTTCATTTTTCATCATTTCATTTTTCATCATTTCATAAAAAATGTAGAAAGGGCTGGGCACCAGTGGCTCATACTTGTAATTCTAGATACTCAGGAGGCTGAGAGCTGAGGATTGAGGTTCAAAGCCAACCCAGGAAGGAAAGTCTGTGAGACCTTTATCTCCAGCTAGCCACCAAAAAGCCAAAAGTAGAGCTATGGATCAATTGGTAGAGCACTGGACTTGAGTGAAAATGCTGAGAGACAGAGCCCAGGCCCTGAGTTCAAGCCCCAGTACTGACATACATTCTCTACCTGTCTGTCTCTGTCTGTGTCTCTCTGTCTCTCACATATACACATGCACAAGTAGAAAGGATAAATATAAAAATTAAAAATAATTTAATAATTTGACTTTATGAAGCAGCCTTACATATTTTTCCCCCTTTGTTCATTTTTCTTTTTTTTTTTTTTTTGGCCAGTTCTGGGGCTTGGACTCAGGGCCTGAGCACTGTCCCTGGCTTCTTTTTGCTCAAGGCTAGCACTCTGCCACTTGAGCCACAGCGCCACTTCTGGCCATTTTCTGTATATGTGGTGCTGGGGAATCGAACCCAGGGCCTCATGTATATGAAGCAGGCACTCTTGCCACTAGGCCATATCCCCAGCCCCCTCATTTTTCCTTTGGACTAGTGAATTTACAATTGAGAATCACCTAATTAGTTCTGAGTTATAAGATTTAACTCTGCTACTGACCTACTGGTAGATATTTGGTCGTGTTTCTTCCCCACCTGGGGATTCAATTTTTCATCTGTAGCATATTAATAATTATATTTGATGAAATCCAAAGTTTTTTCTAGCTCTAATATTCAGGATACTGTGCCTTCTAGAACCTTCTAGATGCTCTTTCTAGTTCTTGGAATCTGAATTTCTATAGGAAATTTTCACTTCTAATCACAGAATGGGAATCAAATAGCAACAGTTCACATTCTTGGCATGCACACAACCTGGAACATTTGCACCAGCCATGATGCAAGACATTAGGTTTCTCCTTTTTATTTTCCTTACATTTTACATAGAGAATTACTCCGTAGAGATATGGTATTTCTTAACATTGCTTACAGACACTACTTTCTCCTTATTTGTTTTACTTTTACCCCTAAATTGTACAAACTTGAAGCTTCCAGGCCCTCCTCTGGCATGTGTGTCTATTTGGACTTGGTTGCTATAGAAAGGTTTTTTTACCTCTCATCTCTTCCCTCTCCTTTCTGCCCCAAATCCCTAAAATGTACTTTCCATGAATCCTTTCCTATTTATTTTTCTTTTTCCCCTTTAGACAGAAAGCATGACCTCAGTTGTTGGCATGGTCCATAAATGGCATTATCTGAATTCTTGGCAAAGCCCCAATTGGAGAATGTTGGGCTGCAGTTGGTTCTAGGTAGCTGGAGGAAATATAAAATTAATTAGCAACATAATTTTGGGCTTTACCTGCCTTGTAAAAGTGCACTAGTGTTTGTACTAGAAAGCACTTTCCGGCCAGAATCCGACTCTGCTGTTTTAAGAAGACTTGAAGTTAAATGAGACATTTTGAGCAAAGTGGTCATTTTATTGGCAACCCTAACTTCACTAGTCCTGAGCAAGAAATAAGAGAGCAAATTCAGGATTGCAAGGCTACTGTCCTGGAATTTAAGGAGAGTTTGGTACGCAATTGCCTTAAGAGACCTGAGGTCTCTAAAGGTGAAGTTCTACTTCCTTGCCTTCACCCTTGCTTTCATTGCCTCCCTTGGCATCTGTTTGATGAATGGGTCAATGAAGAAACAAAGCATGCCACTCAAGAAGCAGCCCAAATTATAGTGGTTTCTTTTTAATAAAATATTTTGAAAAAAATAAGCCAAAATGATACATTCCCCAGTTCAACTTGGATTCAGTTCGTCCCATTGTTCCCTGTTGATGGTGATGCATTGTTTTGTCTCTGGGAAGGCCTGAATGGAGACCATTTCTCTGGGATCTACAGTCTGCACATCCCCCTGCCTCCCTTCCCACCCCAGCCTTCCTGATTGCCCTAGAGCTGGGCCTTCACAGCCTGGGGCAGTGGGAGCGTGGCATAGCGTACTTCTGGATTCTTCCAGCTGTACTCTCACTGGGGAAAATCAACTTTGAAGTAAAGCTGGGGGCCTGCCAGGAAACTGAAAAGGGGTTATTAAAAATGGTATTTTTCAAACCACGAGTGATGTTTTGCTAGTAGAGGGTAACAGGTTACTTGGAATCTGAACTGCTTTGGGTTTTTGATTAAATTGCAAAGTTGGCTGAGATTTCAGACCCCCAGGGTCTTGAGGGCTGAGGACACAATTGAAAGCATATTAGATGCTGGCTGCATCTATACAATACCAACCAACTAGTTAAAAAGAGAGAATTGACTCAAATCTGTTTATTTAGTGTCATGAACACAAAAACATAAGTTTGAGTTTAGCCTTGTTCTTTTTTAGTTTTATTTTTAATAAACCCAGACTAGAATATTTTGAAAATGGAAATCGTGTGTATTTACTGTAGGCATTATATTGCTTAGAATTCCACCACATTCTCTCTCATTTCTACCCCCAACAGCTTTAGGTGGGGACAAATTCTATCTTAAGGACAAAAAAAATTGAGTGACAGTTATGTGGAGGTCCATATAACATCACTACTCTATTTTATTCTTCCAATGGTTTTCCCTACCAAACTAGGACAGTACCTGAAATTTTATGACTAGCCATTTAACCTTTGGTTCATTCAGGTTCTAAGGGGTTTTTGGTTTATCAAGAGTCCTAATTTCTGTATTTATACAGGTTTATACAGGCCTTCAGCATTATCTTTTCTAGCTTGTAGTTGGTAACCCCTGCAACCTGAGAGCTTTTTGTTGTTTCTGTCTGTTGGGATTCTCTCCTGATAAATGTTTCCAGCCTTGTCTTCCCTGGTTCCCTTCCATTAGCGCTCTTCCTGTTCCCTTAACATTTGCTCGGGATGCATTAGGACTGGCATTGGTAATCTTGAATCTTGAGTTCTGCAGGTGACTTCTTATTTACCTGGTAAGGTTTGCTTGGTCAAGTCCTTAGGGAAAAGCTGCTATTGACTTAGATCATAGATTGGTGTCTGTGGTCTGGAAGCCTATTTGGAGCTGTCATTGCTTTAAACCTGGCTTCATGGTCTTTTATTGTGGATTTGGCATGGCTTTGCCTACTCCCTCTTCTTCCCAGGGTTAGGAGGCTACCAAGATAAATGGCCTGTGGGAGTACATGGCCTAAGTGTGTGGAGGTTGGTGGAGGTTGAAGATGGAGTAGACAATAACTTACTAGTATCTTATCCCACTTCAGTGTTTTCAAAATTCAGGATCCTAGAAGCGACTTGAACTTCTAGACTTGAAGAGATCATTAGAAACCTTCTAGTGCAATCCCTTCAGCTTTACAATGAGGAAACAGAATTTGGAGTAGAGACATGGCCAAGGTCACAGTGGGGGAGTGTGAGCCTAGTCTGTGGAATAAATTGTCTAATAGCATTAGTAAGCAGTGATACTGAGATTCAGTCCCTTGCTAGTTCAACTACACTCTTCTTCCTAGTGACTCCTTTGTAAGAGCAAAGGCAACTAATAATGCAATGAACACACAGAAAATAGCAACATAGATGTTAGAGCCTTTAGGTTTTTGCTATCTCAGCTACACCATCTGAAATTCTACCCTGTCCTCTCACAGAGATCCCTTCCGGTGAGATATCTGAGGTAGGGACTCTTCCTTCTTTTTCCAAAGCAGTCCATGAAGGGAAAGTGAAGGGAGTTTTCTGCCTCCATAGAAGGCCAGTGCTGGCCTGAGGCCAATTTTCCTGACTTTCTCCCAGGCGGATTCCACAATAGATGGGGGTAGGAGGAGGCACAATTGGCCCAGACTGTTTTTATTTGGTCTGCAGTGTGGGAGATCAGACGTTCTGAAGAGAATTGAAAACACTTCTTCCTTTGGATTCCTGGGGCTGTGTAGGGGGAACTTGGGCCCCACTTGGCACAGAGTTGATTACAACATTTGAAAAAGCTCCAATATTGTTGCCCAAGGCTGAATGGAAAGTTTTCTCCAGTCAGGGCTGACTCCTAAACCCCACACCTTCTTAAGCCTTTGATTAGCAGACACCTGCCGCCAGGGAGACCAGCAAACAATAAAGCTGTGAGGGGCTACTCAGAAAGCTCCAGAGGGTGGATCAGAGTTAATGGGGCCTGGATGGGAGGAGTACAATGATTTGCCACCTCTGCTAGATCCCTAAGGACCCAAGAAGTCAGCACTTGTATGCTGAAAGGTTAGAAAAACAAAACAAAACAAAAACAGCCCCCCCCAATCCAACCCTCTTTTCTCTGAATCTGCTAACTGTAGAGTTGTTTTGTTTTTCACTCATTTACTGAACTTTGTTTTTTTTATGTTTTTAATGCATGCACTGAACTTAGAAAAATATAATTATGTTAAATGCAACTATATCCCCTAAGAGCTAGCCCATCTTGCCTTTCTCACTGGAGGCAAGAATGCCAACCATCCTATCTTTTGTCATCCCTTTATTCAAGATGTTTTCAAGACAAGAGACTACCAACACAAGATGGCTATCATACTGATGACTAGTTCAGGGGAATTTGTGGCTTAGAAGAAGGTGTTGGGAGAAAGTTATGATTAATGCAAAGGAAAAAAGTAATACTGACTCACAAATAGAGAAACTTCAGACCTAGCAAGGGAGGATAGAACTTCAAATCAGTGTAAAGAACTATTTAAGTATTAATGATGATTTATTTATACCCTCATGTACTTTCAAAAATATTTTGGAAAACCAAGAGTAAGGATTTTGATCTGATGGGAAGTCATTGCAAAGAGACTCCTGAAACTGGCCCTGACCAAGTATTTATCCCGAGAAAAGCACATTGACCTAGTTGTCTTGGTGATAGACAGCTTGGCAGCAAGAGCTGTCTGCACAGCTCTGAGGTGGGGTTGAACTGTCTGTAATGTCTCCATTCAAGTTTGCCTAATTGAAATCAGGAAGAAAAATTAATATAGAAAGAAGGCAAAAAAATTACACCTCTAGTCGGGGTTTCATGCCTGTCAATGTGCTGGGTTAAAATAAAAAATGTTTAGGTAATTCGCATTCTGTTATTTTTACTATGTTATTGTTATACATGAGATGGCACATTAGTGTCTAGGACAGGGGTTAGCAGTTGTGGCAACTTGCCAATTTTCCAAGGACCACACTCAATCAACCCCAAATAAGGTTGATGGTGTCACTATCCCACTTCATCAGTATGAAGTAAGAGAGGGAAAGCAAAAAGCATGTCTCTGGAAGGTGACTCTATTTAGCTATGAAGCAATGTTCTCAGGGCCAAAAGGAACCAAGACATGGGCCCTTAACCTCAAGCCTGTGAACCCCCAGAAATTTTATGCAAAAAAATCTATGTGTGTATTCATATATGCATTTTTCTGGAATCCTTGGCTTTGATTAGATTCTCTAAGGATCTGAAACTTTCCAAAAGTTAAGAACCATTGCTACATATATTCATATTTACAGGCTTTGTCCCTAGTCAGTTTTTCTTGGTATTTAGGTATTGGGTGACAGAGGAATTGAGTGGAATTCTTATGTATTCATAATGTAGACTCACTAGGTAGACATGCTGTAGCTCAAGATAGTTGAGTGTGGAAATCATTTACTAAATTTTTTCTTTGGGTAAAATGAAAACACAAATATTCATCTTTAGTTTTCTTATATATGCCATAGTACATAATGTGGAATAAGACTTCAAGACACACACACACACACACACACACACACACACACACACACACGTCAGCTTAAAATGTTCTTATCTGTTGTTATATCATTATTTACTTCTACTTTCATTGCTTTAACTTATCCCTCACTTCTGTGTGCTGTTGAAATACTTGTTCTCATTTCACTATTTTATTAGGTTTCTGGACATCTCTGTGGAGCTATTGGCATTATGGATGTCTTATTTGATGACATGGTTTTCCCTACTCTGGTAATGTTCTTAGTTATAACTAGCTAACCAATCTCTTTTATTCCTGTAACTTATCTTTTACAGCTCAGCCAGCATCTCACACTATCAAATATCTAATACATTGGGAGGTGGGAGTGTGGCACAGTGACAGAGCACCTGCCTAGTATGTGAAAGGTCCTGGGCTCCATCACCAATACTGAAATCAATATAAAGTATAACATTTTGATTTTGATATTTTGAAGAAATGCCAAAGAACAGTTATTACTATTGTAAATTGATTTCTCTGTGCATCATTTCTACCTAATTCCACTACACTAGTTAGCAGAGTCTTTTGCTTTCTCCTGTATTAAATTCCTTATTAAAGTTTGAGGATGTTGGATGCTGATTGTTCATGCCTGTAATTCTAGGTACTCAGGAAGCTGAGATATGAGGATCATTGTTCAAAGCCAGCCCAGACAGGAAAGTTGGTAAGACTCATTTCCAATTAAGCACAAAAAAAGCCGGAAGTGGAGCTGTGGTTTGAGTGATAGAGCAATAGTTTTAATCAAAAAAGCTGAGGGACAGTAATCAGGCCCTGAGTTCAAGCCCAAGGACCTGCAAAAAACAAAACAAAACAAAAAAACCCAAGCCCTAGAGGAGTCTATTACCTTTATAGTTAGAAAAGGAGATACACAAATCTCTTGAGACATCTAGGTTAACTTCTCTCTCTGGCTCTGGCTCACTTTTCTACTGGTGTTCAAACCTATGGGGCCTCACACATTGCTAGGCAAATGCTCTACTGTTGAGCTACACTCCAACCCATAGCAATCATGTTTTTGAAAGCCTCTAGTTAAAGGATTATTGTAATATTAAATACACATATATATTACTGAAATGTGTGGAATTACTACTGGAACTTCAACTGAATATTTCTTGTGCCATCTCAATCTAAGAATAAGAGATCATATTGTGACTCAAGCATTTTTTTCCTCTAACATTGTTGAATTTTAGGAAAAAAATCAGGATATTTGAATTATGTATCAAGATCCATGCAAATTCTCAGAAAATGAAAAGATAATTTACTAAGTATGATTATTGGCCCTTTGAAATGATCAAGCATGGTAAATGGAAAGGACAAATAAATAAACAGTCCCAATTCGTCTTGACCCCCACCATTTGTTAGAGACTAGAATTTGGCTATATTTCAGGGAACTGCTTGGTAATTTACAAATCCACTAGACATAAACTCCCATTCTTCTTCTCCCTCCTCTTCTCTTTAAAAAATACTTTTTTTTTTATAAATAGTTGTACAAAGAGGTTATAATTCTGTAAGTCAAGTTATAAGTACAATGCTTCCTGATCAATATTACCCATTCCATTGTTTTCCCCTCCTATCCCTACTCTTGTTATTTAGGTCAATTTTTACATAATACACGTTGAATATGACTGCATTTTCTCATCCTCCCCCCTCTGTTCATGTACCTCTCTTTCTCTCTTCCCTCAGACATATTTTCATTTTCTTTTCAAGCAGCACTTAGTGAATTTTGCTATGTTGTTGATACACACACACACACACACACACACACACACACACACACAGTATATAGCAAATGCCCTTCAATTCTCTTTCCCACAATATTCTTTCTTTTTCCCTTTCTCCTTCTACTGACCTCTCTTTTATACTCATGACCCACTATCATTACTACTGTCAATATCATCATCATTTTGGGGCATCTACTCCACAAATAAGTGAGAGCATGTGCTGTGATATTGATTGTTTGAGCTTGGTTTATTTCACTTACCATGACCATTAGCCTTCCAACCATTTTCTTTTTTTTTTTTTTTTTTGGCCAGTCCTGGGCCTTGGACTTAGGGCCTGAGCACTGTCCCTGGCTTCTTCCCGCTCAAGGCTAGCACTCTGCCACTTGAGCCACAGCGCCGCTTCTGGCCGTTTTCTATATATATGTGGTGCTGGGGAATCGAACCTAGGGCCTCGTGTATCCGAGGCAGGCACTCTTGCCACTAGGCTATATCCCCAGCCCTCCATCCATTTTCTTGTAAATTATATAATTTTCTTTATGGGAAATTGTACCTTCTTTATGGGAAAGTAATACTTCATAGTGTATATACCATAATTTCTTTATGAATTGATTGTTGGGAACCTTGGCTGATTCCACAATTTAGTTATTCTGAACAGCACTGTAATAAATATGGATATGCAGGTGCCTTTCTGGTGTACTGGTTTATTCTCATTTGCATATATGCCCAAGAGTGGTATGGAAGAGTCATAAGATTCCATTTTCAATTTTTTTTTTTTTGCCAGTCCTGGGGCTTGGATTCAGGGCCTAAGCACTGTCCCTGGCTTCTTTTTTGCTCAAGGCTAGCACTCTGCCACTTGAGCTACAGCGCCACTTCTGGCCATTTTCTGTACATGTGGTGCTGGGGAATCGAACCCAGGGCCTCATGTATATGAGGCAGGCACTCTTGCCACTAGGCCATATCCCCAGCCCCCCATTTTCAATTTTTTGAGGAACCGTCATACTCATTTCTATTCCATAGTGGTTGTCCTAGTTTACATTATTAACCAGAGTGTGTGAGATTCCTTTACTCCCAAATCCATGCCAGCATTTGTTTTCTTGATGGCACCATTCTGACTGAGTTTTCATTTAAATTTTCTTTTATGCTAAGGATGTTGAGCATCTCCATACAGTTATTAGCCATTTTTAAAAGATGTATTTAAATTTTTTTAAATTTTAAATGATAAGCCTGGTACCAGGGCTCATGTATGTGATCCTAGCTACTCATGATGCTGAGACCTGAGGACTGCAGTTCAAAGTCACCCATAGAAGGAAAGTCCACAAGACTTATCTCCAACTAAGCACAAAAAGCCAGAAGTGGAGATATGACTCAAGTGGTAGAGTGCTACCCCTGAGCAAAATAGCTGAGGGTGAGTGACCAGACTTTGAGTTGAATCCCAAGGACTGGCACTAAAAATGAGATAAAGAGAGAGAAAAAATACATATGTATATGTATATGAGTGTGTTTTAAAATTTTTTATTGTCCAAAAAAAGAATAAGTTATAATAAATTGCTTTTAATTAAAATGTTTGGTCTAGATGATGTACAGAGGGGTTACAGTTACATAAGAAAGGTACTGAGTACATTTCTTGTCAAACTTGTTACTTCCTCCCTCATTTTTCTCCCACCTCTTTTCTTCCCTTCTCCCCAATACTCCCACCATGAGTTGTATAATTAGTTGACAGCGCATTGTCTTGTAAGTATTGCTGTTGCATTGGTTCACCTTTTACCCTTTGTCTCACAATTTTGGTGTTCCCCTTCTCTTCCCTAGTTCCAGCATAACAGAATCAAATACAGTGACAACAGGGGCTAAATCATAGGTAAGATAAACAGAAGAAAAAAGAAATAATTTCACATTGTACGTTAGAATAACAACTAATCTTAATGAACATAGATGCAAATACTCAATCTAATACTTGCAAACAATTCAACAAGTGAAAAAGATCATATATTATGATCAAATTTGTTTCATTCCAGGGATGTGAGGATGGTTTAATATATGTAAATCAATAAATGTAAAGCAGTACATAAATAGATCAAAATAAATAAAAATCACATGATCATTTCAGTGATGTAGAAAAAGCCTTTGACTTCTTTCTTTCACATCTTTTTTTGTTGTTGTTGTTGATCCTGAGGCTTGAACTCAGGCCTGTGCACTGTCCCTGAGATTTCTTGTTCAAGGCTAGCATTCTACCACTTGAGCTACAGCTTCATTTCTGGCTATTTGATGGTTAACTGGAGGTAAGAGTTTCATGGATGTTCCTGCTGGGGCTGGCTTCCATTTGCAATCCTCAAATCTCAGCTTCCTGAATAGCTAGGATTACAGGCATCAGCCACTGGTACCTAGCTTCAACATCCATTTATGATGAAAAGTTCTGAAGAAACTAGGAATAAAAGGACTGTACCTCAACATAATAAAGCTATACATGACAAATCTATATCTAACATCATATTAAATGGAGAAAACTTTATTTCTTCTAAAATCAGGAAACAAAACAGGTGAGTCCACTCACCCCACTGTTACTCAAAATTGTACTGAATTCTCAGCCAGAGTAATAAGGCAAGATTTATAGAGAAACTCAAAGATTTACATAGAAATAACTAAAAAATCTCTATTCATCATTCCTATAATCCTAACTACTTAGGAGACTGAGATCTGAGGTTTGCAGTTTGAAGCCAGCTCAGACAGGGAAGTTGTAAGACTCTTATCTGCAATAAACTACTCAGAAAAAGCCAGAAATGGAACAAGAACACAATAAAGCCAGCAGCACAACAATGTTCATCGCAGCACAATTTGTCATAGCTAAAATATGGAACCAACCCAGATGCCCCTCAGTAGACAAATGGATCAGGAACATGTGGTACATATACACAATGGAATTTTATGCCTCTATCATAAATAATGACATTGCCCCATTCATAAGGAAATGAAAGGACTTGGAAAAAATTATACTAAGTGAAGTGAGCCAGACCCAAAGAAACATGGACTCTATGGTTTCCCTCATAGGGAATAATTAGCACAGGTTAGGCTAGTCACAGCAGAGGATCACAAGAGCCCAATAGCTATGCCCTTATGAACACATAAGATAATGCTAAGTGAATTGAACTTCATGTGATGGAAACAAGTGTTATATCACTGTTGTAATTACTTTCAACATGCCATGTGAAACCGTAGCTTCTATTGTTGATGATCGTCTTGTATCCCCTTCCTGTGGTTGTACTTGCACTATCACTGTATCTTATCTGACTACATTGGAAACTGTATATACTGGTATTAGAACCAGGAAAGTGAAAGGGAATACCAAAATCGAGAGACACCGGATAAAAAGACAAACGACAAAAGACAAAAGCAATACTTGCAAAACTGTTTGGTGTAAACCAACTGAACAACTCATGGGGGGAGAGGGAAAAGGGGAGGGGGA
This sequence comes from Perognathus longimembris pacificus, assembly GCF_023159225.1. Classification (NCBI taxonomy): domain Eukaryota; kingdom Metazoa; phylum Chordata; class Mammalia; order Rodentia; family Heteromyidae; genus Perognathus; species Perognathus longimembris. The sequence continues at coordinate 56,951,185 of NC_063188.1, forward strand.
GGGTGGAATGAGGGAGGAGGTAACAAACAGTACAAGAAATGTATCCAGTGCCTAACGTATGAAACTGTAACCACTCTGTATATCAGTTTGACAATAAAAATTAAAAACAAAAGAAATGTATCCAACACCTAGCGTATGAAACTGTAACATCTCTGTACATCAGTTTGACAATAAAAAAAATAAATTTAAAAAAAGCCAGAAATGGCACTGTGGCTCAAGTGGTAGAACACAGCCTTGAGCCAAAGAAGCTTAGCGACTGTGCCTAGACCTGGAATTGAAGTGCCAGGGCTGGTTAAAAAAGGAAAAAAAAATCTTTATTCATATGTATGGTTGTATACTTAAAGCACCTCAAAATCCCACCAAACTAGTTTTGTCCACATAACAGGATACAAAAATCAACATAAGGATATCAGTAGCTTTTCTATATAGGAACAATGAACAGTCTGAGAAAACAAATCAAGAAAACTGTTTCGTTCTGTATCAAAATAAATAAAATATACCTAGGTGTAAATTTAGTCAAGGAGATGAAAGACTTCTATAATGAAAACATCAAACCCTGAAGAAAGGAAGGAGCATCAGAAGAGGGAAAGACCTCCCATATTTTTGAATTTGTAGAATTATTATTGTGAAAATGACTATACAATCAAAAGCAATGTACAGATGCAAGGAAATCCCCATCTAAATCCCAATGCCATTCTTCATAGAAATAGAAAATCAATCCTAAGATTCATATGGAAGCACAAAAGAGCTGAATAGAGAGGTAGTGCTAAGAAAAGAAAAGAGCCACACTGGAAATATCACAACATTGGACTTGAAATTATACTACAGATTTGTAGTAACAATAACAGCATTGTACTGACACAAAACCCGATGTGAATACCAGTGGAACAAAAATAGAAGGGAATAAAACTATACAACAACACCTCTCCGATCTTCAACAAAGAAGTCAGAACCATATACATTTTTTTTATGGAAAAGATAGCTTCTTCAATAAATGATACTGAGAAATTTAGTTATGTCCATGAAGAAAACTGAAACTAGAACCCTATCTCTCATCTTGTACAGAAAATAATTCAAAATTGATGAAAAAACTTAATGTAAGACTTGAAGCTACTATGGAAAAACATAGGGAAGCTCTGGAGTGATTATTTCCTAAATAGGACTCCAGTTGCCTACGAAATAAGGACAAGAATGAATGAGTGGGGTTGCAATCAAATAATTGTCAGAACCAAGAGACAACCTATGAAATGGGAGAAAATCTTTATCAGCTATTCAACAAATAAAGAATTAATAGCCAGAATATACAAGGAGCTAAAAATCTTAAATAGCAAAGGAACAATCAATTAATAAATGGGCAAATGAATTGAATAAATAGTTTTAGTACTTTAGATAAGGAATCTTTGAGTTACCCTATATCCCCTTACCCTAAGTATTTTGCTATCCGTGTATGTGTGGTGTGTGTGTGTGTGTGTGTGTGTGTGTGTGTGTGTGTGTGTGTGTGTGTGTGTGTGTTCTGGTCCTGGGGTTTGAACTTAGGGCCTGTTCACTGTTTCTGAGCTTTTATTCTCAAGGCTAGATCTCTACTACTTAAACCATAGCTCTACTTCATGCTTTTTATGTTCTATCTTCTTGGAGTTATTAACCCCTTATGTGTTATATTTTGTAAGGCTGCTCTTTATTCCTGATCATTAATCTTGCTCTTATGTCTGTTTTGTCTGAAATCAACAGTGAAAGCTTTCTTTTAATTAATATAAACTTGTTAAATCCATTGCTATTCCATTCTATCTATCTATCTGCCTGTCTGTCAGTCTATTTACCTATAATATGTGCTTGTTCTAGGGCTTGCACTCAGGGCCTAGGTGCTGTCCTGAGCCACAGCTCCACTTGGGCTTTTGATGGTGATTAATTGGAGATAGTCTCATTTTCCTATCCGGGTTGGCTTTGAATTCTTATGCTCAGATCTCAGTCTTGTGAGTAGGTAGTATTATAAGCGTGAGCCATTGGCATCCAGACTAGTTTGTCTATTCTTGAGACAGTTTATGGAATAGAATGTAGAGAATTTATTAAAGCTGATTGTTTGATAGGCTGAAGGAGTTGATTGAGCTAGTAAGTGATCATACTGAATTAGTTCCTTGTGAGGCAGAATTGACTTGTTATACTGAATTATTGATTGATGTTTCTTAAACCAAAGTGACCTTTTTAAAAAAATTGACTTTAAAATGGATTTGACTCACCTATGAGTAAATCAATCTTTTCCTTATTAGAGATAATCTGGTAAATCAAAATTGTTTATTTAATAGCCCATTTTTCCATAAGTAACGTTAGAAAGGAGTTACAGAGTTGAATATTTTTATTTCCCCAGTGTATAGGAGTTAAAAAAAATGACTCCAAATTGAAAGTCAGATGGGTTACAAGATACCCCATGTCTCCTCTGAGGCCTACTAACCCTCCCTTGAGAGCCCATTGGTCTGATGAGTTAGAGGCCCATGCTATACTTCTCTTTTTGGAGAGTGTAGTTTTCCAAAAGCAACATCAGATCTCTGTTGGGCACTGGCTTATTCCTGGAACCAGATGAAAAAGTTAAAATTAGTTATTGAGAATGTGTGTGAGCTGCAGAAGCAACTTAAATAGCTCATTTCTAAAGTAACATCAGAAATAAGTGCGTTGGAGGAGGGGAGAGAAAAACACACGTACTAAAAATACACTTAGCATTCACAACCGAGTATCATAAATTCAACTGGAACAGGGAAAGCAAAACAATGCCCCCTTATCTGCTGGCAGATGAACAGCGCCAAAGAGGATGCTGTGGACCTAGTTAGCCCAACAGAAACACCTTTCATCTTTTGGTCAGTTTTTTCTAGAGGAAGTGATTTGATACTATCACCTTCCTCTCACTTTCAAAGTCTATTTCTTTTACATTTAAAATAGGAGTATCAGCCATTCAGAATCACCTCTAGTTCCTACCGTAAATCTGGTTTCTTAATTCAAGTTCTCTTTCATTTGGAGACATGACAAAAGTCTTCCCTCTCTGAGAATTAGTAACTTTAAGATCAATAAAGACTTCTGCTTTCCTGTATATTGCATATTAAATGTATAGAATTTAATTTCTTGTGTACAACTCCCCATCCCCATTTCTTGACTTCCTGTTTGAGTCAAATTTTCTATTATATATACTGAACAGGTCTTGGGAAACTGTTGAAAATATGACCCCATCTTAAATGGCTCAAAACAGCTGAGTTAATCTATTTACAATTCTAAGTAGCGACAAACATAAAAGCATACTTGAAATGTCTTTCCTCAGTCTTTTACTCTCTTTTGCTCTTGCTGACTCAAAGAGACTCTGATGATTGGTTTTCTCATCAGGCAGGAGGGTGGAGGTACCAAAAAGCTCAATAGGGAAACAGGTTTTGGGGAGCCCTTTTTATTCACACATACTTGGGGTGAGTTAGAGCTTACATTGGAAATATGTAAACTTGGAACTGTCTCTTGTTTCTGGGGCAAATTCACAAAGTTTCCAAATAAATGAAAATGTACTCAATCTTGAAGACCAGATGGCATACCTTCAGTGTTTGGAATGTTCTCAGGAGTTGGCCATACATATTACATTTTGAGGTTGGGAATAAAATTTAGAGGCTATTCTACTTCTGACTGAAGTGGGTGGGGTTTAACCATTAGAGTTTGGGCAGCCATAAGATCTACACAGCTAATGTCTGTACTCAAGGGGATAACGTGACAGTCATCAAGTCATCGATACATTAAAAATAGCTGTCATTTGTTGAGTATCTACTGTGTGCCAGTGTTCTAAACCTTCCATATGATTTTAATCTGTTTTTGTGGTGGGGTTTGAACTAAGGCCTGGGTGGTGTCCCCGAGTTTGTATGCTGAAGGCTAGCACTCTAGCACTTTGAGCCACAGTGCCACTTCCAGTTTTCTGGTGGTTAATTGGAGATAAGAGTCCTAGGGACTTTCCTGCTCAGGCTGGCTTTGAGCTGCAACCCTTAGATTTCAGCTTCCTGAGTGGCTGGAATTATAGGTGTGAACCACTGGTGCCAGCCTTATGTTCAAAAAAAAAATTTGGTCAACACTTGGGCTTGAACTCATGGCCTCAACATTCTTGTTTAGCTTTTCACTCAAAGCTAGTGCTCTACCACTTTAACTATAGCTCCACTTGTGGCTTTTTTCTGGCTAATTGGAAATAGTCTCTCAGATTTGCCTGCTTGGGTTGGCTTCAAACTGTGATCCTCAGGTCAGTCTTATGAGTATATAGGACTACACGTGTGAGCCACTGTGGCTTTGTTGAATTTACTCTTTCAGTATTCAACACAAGCTGAAGAAATAGGTACAATTATCATTTCTACTCTAAAAATGAAGGAAGTAGTAGAAAAGAGCTGTTAATCCTAAACAGTTGAGGAAAGAAATTCTAATCCAGGGTTTGCCAATTTACACGAATTATTCCTATACATACTACCATTTATATAATTACATTATTTGTTCATTATAATATTCGTGAATGTCAGTACTTATTCCCTGTCTTTATCCAGAAAGTATATCAACATAAGACATCATATATGATGTAAAATATAGATGATATTATTTTTCTTTCAGGAGAGAGGAGACACAGAGATAAATTCTAATTGATAGCACGATAAATAGGATTAGAGCTCACTTCACTGATTTATATCAAGTATATAGAATTATCACTTATTTGAAAAATTTATAAAGTCTATATGACACAGCTAAATGGTAGAGAATCAGAGGATGATTAAATATGTAGTAACATTCCAGTACCACTGGAAGGTACTGGTAATTATTGAGATACATTGTTTTAGGCACTAGTATGACACAGATAAATTGGCTGAGATCCTTATCATCAAAGAATTTACAGTCCAGGTGGAGAATCAAATGTGGTTACAGTAGTATGACCCATGCTATAGTGAGACACATCATAGAAGGTCTATGTTCTGTGTTTAAGGGATTCAAGTTAGACTCATTCTGCTAGGTGAGTAATTTCATCAAATTTGTGAGAGAGTTCACTCTGACAGAAGTATAGAGGGTTGGAGAAAAATAAAATCAGACACTGCCAACTTTGACCCATTCTTGCTTGTATTTTTCTGTAATGCATATCTTTTTTAAAACTGTGTTAATATCTTCATATATTCAAATATATTTCAATGTATGTCCCCTATTTTTGTTCTGTGAAATGGATACAAACATGATAATCTCTACCCTCAAAGACCTCATAACCTAGCCAAGAAAATAATTATTAAAAACATACATTTAGGGGTGGTGGTGTAGCTCAATGGCAAAGAACTTGCCTAGCAAGTGTAATGTCCTGGGTTTGATCCCCAGTACCAAAAAAAGAAAAGACAAAAATAAGTTTAAAAATAAGTTTAAAGCCAAAACAAATGTAAAGATGGCAATATAGCCTCTTTTCTCTTATTGATAGTAATAATGTTTGAATTCAGGACCTTATACTTCCATAGCAGGTGCTCTACTACTTCAGACCTGCCTCCCTCCAGCCCTTTTTTATTTGTTTTTCAGTTGAAGTTCTTATTCATTTTCCCAGGAATGATCTCAGACTGTGTGTAATCCATATACCTCCTGTGTGCCTGGGATGCCAGATATGGATCACTGTACTTGACTAATTTGTTGAGATAGCGACTCTGACATTTTGCCTGGGCTGATCTCAAACCACAGTTCTTCCAGTATTGTTCCCCCAAGTCATTGGAGTTACTGATGTAAACCATGGTGTGAGCTCCTCCTGTGTTTTTTAATTATCTTTTAAGCACAGTGAAAGGGTAGCATAAAGTATAATGTCTTTCCTATTGGACTATAACTGTTCTTTGAGGACACATGGCTATGATTTTTATTTTTCTATGTCTATTGCAAAATAGGACCAATACATTCTAAGAGTTGAATAGAAATGTTTTACCTTACTTATTCAGTATCTAGTATTGCCACTGACAGTAAGACTCAAGGTGGAAGCTCAAGGCTTAGATTTGCTTCTGTCTCTTTCTCACCTTTTGGTAAAGTCTGTGAAATCATTGTTAAAACACTTCTATGGCTCATTCTTTTCTTCCTACGATAATATACATAGCAGTAGGAAAGATTCAGTCACATATTGGATAAGACCCCATTTCAGATGCCCAAATCTGTGTGACCTTATGCTTTTGTATTTGAAAGTCTTACTAGATAAATCTCACACTACATAAATTCAAAACCATTAGGATATTTTAGAAAGACTGGAGGAGTTAAGTTCATCTATTTTCTAATATCAAGATGATGGCCAGTAGAGGAATTTTAGCAGGACACAGGGACAACTGTGTTAGACTTAGTAATAGCCTTTTGGGAAGTCTTTGGAGGGCTCCTCAAAGAAATCTGCTCAAAATCTGCTCTGGAAGCTTTTCAGTCAGGTTCAGAGCTGGAAAAAGACTGTTGGTTATGGACAACTGCTTTTATTTTGTCCTGGTTCAATGGAGTTCACTACAGGCTGGCAAGTTTGGACTCCAGTTAGCCTTTAATTTATGGCCAGATGGTGGTTGTTGACCCCAAGTATTTTTCAAGCCTTTAGATATAAAGGTTGTGTCATAAGCCTAGCCTTTTTGTTTTGTTTTTTTGCAAAGGGATGGAGCAGGTAAAAATGCAATCTGTGGTGAACATTCATGGCACAGACCAAGTTTGTGATAGAATAAAAAAGTCCCTTTGTTAACTAAGGAGCCTCTAGTGTCAAGTTGTACATTTGTCTTTTCTGAATTAACTTATGTTCTGATAGGGGAGAAATAATCCCCTTCTCTCATGGATAATTACAGAAGGAAGTTCAGTTGGCTGACCTAAGAAGTATACTATTCTCACAATTTTAGAGAGGAAGGGTAAGATAGAGAGAGGGAGGTAAGAAGGGAGAAAGAAGGAAGAGAGGGAAGGAGAGATATAGAGAACTCTTTCTGCTACTCAATAGAAAGTGAAGAAAATGAAAACAAGAATAAATTTTGAAGAATGTCTGAAAAGGATAATAAAATTAGGTTATGTTAAGCAAATAACAAAATCTTGTTGTTATTTCAAAAACCATTCCAAATTTTCATCTTGCTGTCTGAGCTAAAATTTTGCTTCTGATAGTCATCCCAGTTCCAGGTGACTGACCCTAAACCCAGAGGGTGGGAGGGAAGAGAGATGAAGCAAGATGTTTTTCTTGACAGGGATTCAGGCCTGATTCAAGCTGTCTTCATCTCTGTGTAGTTGTTGAATTAGAATGTATTTGATCACTATAGCTATGAAATAGAACCATGTCCCATATCCAGAATGAAGAACTCAGGAACTCTATCACCAAATACATTCTCTACAGTAGTTTGATAACCAGAGGAAAATGTGTCATGTGTCCTGTGTCCTGTGAGGGTTCATTTTTCTTTGACAGTAATCAATGAAAAATGAAAAGTGTTAGCTGAAAGGAAAATATATTATATGATTTTTTATGATCTCACAACTTGTGCAATGAAACACTTGGGATCTTTGGTCTGATGCAACAGAGATCAGTTAAGTACTTTACTATAAGACTTTGGTCATAGTTTGTTGTTGACTTAGTTACCATCTCCTAAGCTCGGTGTACTCCCTCTGTATAACCATAGTCAGCCAACTCTGGAGTGTGTTAATAGTTTCAAAGCTTTCAAGTCACCAAAGCTGTCTCAATAACAGCTGTACTTAATAGCAGACACAATATGTCCTTCAGAGGCAGAGTTTTGTTTCTTATTCTGTTTCTACACTTTTGCTCATGGTGTGCCCAAAATTTGTAATGCCATTTTATTCTCCCTGACTCAGTATAAATCCTATCTATCCTTCAGGGTAATATTTAATTTCAGCTTCCATCATTCCTTTCTTGAGAATTCCAAAATGTAATGTTCTCTCTAAACACAAAGAAATTGATCATAAATGTAATAGTATTTATCCTATTCATTAGAAAAAAATTCTTTTAAAATTCCACCCTGTACCATACCTTATGATGTACCAATTTCTATAGGGAGTAAAAATTGTGGACAGTCATGAAATGTGTACATGGATATAATTAATTATTTGAGCTTAAAACAAGGCAGTAGTAATGGAGTAACATGAATATTTTAATCGTGGTTTCCCACAGTAGGAAGATGATGGTGCTGAAGCATGAGCAATTTTGATCTGACCTTAGTTGAGGTGTGGAAAGAAGGTTTGAAACCAAGCTAAGCAGGCTTCAAGGTTTCCTAGGACTACAAATTCTAAGAATAAGAAAGTGAGCATCGAGGTAAATATGGCTGTAACTGGGGAAAAAATCCCCCAAGATCTTGTATATTAAAGCAACAAAGGTTTCTGGTGTCTGTTTCAGCATGTAATGAGCTTCAAAGTAAGAACAAAGAGGAGTTAATGGAAACCCAACTCTTTTAAGATGTACTAGAGAACTGAAATCACAGAGAAAACCATGCTCCTCTAGTTGGATAGACAGATAATCTCAGCTTACAGGAGCAGAAGTACGGGAACAAAAATTACCACTGGAGGAGTGTGGGAATGTGGCTTAGTGGCAGAATGCTTGCATAGCATGCATAAGGCCCTGGATCCTATTCTTGGTACCAAATAAACAAAAAAAATAAAATTAAAGCAAAAAAATCATTAAAATTAGTTTAAAAATTGTCACTGGAGCCAATAGTAGGGTAGGAAATTTAAACCCTAATTGATGAATTGCCATTTTTAGGGAATATTTCACATTTTCGTGAGTTTTTTATTTCTAGGATCCTGGCTAAGGAGCTGAGGAAAATCTTAAGGAGGGGGAAACTTTAAAATACACTCAAAGCATTCTGCTCTTCTTAAGGCCTATACTCCAGGGAAACTATTATATCAGAGCCTAATTGACTGATGTTTTGTGAAGTCCTAACTGACCATTGGGAAGAGAAATAATCAGCTTTAATGCTCTTTATTCTTCCTGTATGAGCTAAGGGAGAAAACCAGAGAGGCACTTCTGAAGGTCACAGTACAGGGGGGGCAACCTCACTTTAGTGAGACCTTATTATAGTACTCTAGAATGCTTCCTACCACATCCATAAGACTTCTGTATAATAACAGGGGAATACAGTGGAAAGACGTGTATCTCAGTTGGCCACCAGTGGCTCATAAATGTAATCCTAGCTACTCAGGAGCTGAGATCTAAGGATCACTGTTCAAAGCCAGTCCAGGCAGGAAAGTGATGAGATTCTTATCTCCAATTAACCACCAAAATGAAAGTGGAGCTGTGGCTCAAAGCAGTAGAGTTCTAGCCATGAGAGAAAGAGCTCAGCAACAGCAACCAGACCCTGAGTTCAAGCCCCTTGACCTCAACCAACAACAACAGAAAATAATTGTATCTCAGATCTTAATTTGAGAAGTATCTAAAAAAAATGTTGATCATAAGGAAGAAAAAAATAAAGGCAGCAGAAAAATTTTAACCTCTGTTGTCTATAGTTAATGCAATCAGAAAGTACAACCTCACATTAATGTCCTGTCTCAGTTTGTTTTACCCAGTTTATCACTTCTGGTTCTAAACAAAACTTGCAAGGTGTACTAAAAGTAATATAAATTCAGTTTGAAAAACAAGGGAACCACCAGAATCAGGCTTAGCAGTGATGTTGGAATTATCAAATTGGGAATTCAAAATAACTATAATTAATTTACCAAGAGATCTAGAGAAAGAAGTAGACAACATACTAATGACAACAGATAACACAAACAGATGGAAACTCCAGGAATTAAAGCTAGGTATAATGGTACATACCTGTCATCCTAGTTACATAAGCAGCTGAGCACCACAGAATACTATTTTCAAGCCAGTCTGGAAACACATGAGACTCCAAACAGCAGACAAAAGAAATACAGGTAGATAAATTAGAATAACTCATGACTGATTCATTAATAAAGTGGACATAGCCATAGACTAAAGAGCAGTGATTGTGATGGAAAGCCAGTAGAAATCTTTACAACTAGCAGAACAATAAAAATAAGAATGATAAAGACGAAATTAAATGTCTAAGGGCTACCGGAAAAATAAAGTATGTAATGCATGCATAATATTAATACTAGAAGAAAAGAAAAACAAGTATTCAAAGTAATAATGACTGAGAATTTTTTTTTTAGTCATAGGACTTGAAACACAGTGCCTGGGATGCTGTCCCTGAGTTTTAATGTTTAAAGCTAGCACTTGAGCCACAGCTCCACTTCTGACTGAGATTTTTTTAAACTAAAGAAAGACAGAAAACTAAAAATCTAGGAAGGTCAGAAAACACTAACTGGGAAAACCACTAAAAAAAATCAATTCCTAGACATAGAAGAATCAAAACACAGAAAAGTGAACATAGAGGAGACATCTTGAAGGAAGTCAAAGGAGCAAAATTCATTATGTCTAGAGGACCAAGGCCGATAATTGCGTTGGCTTTCTCTTTAATTACCATAAATAAGAGAATGGAATGAGATGCTCTAAGTGTTGAAGGGAAAAATTCATGACTCCAGTATTCTGCATCTAGTGAAATCATAGTTTCAAACTGAAAGAGAAATGAATACATCAGACAAATAAAATGATATAATTTATCACCAACAGACCTTCCTGATGAGAAATACTTTAAAGTTTTTCAGATGAGATTGGGTGCATTCGATACAGCCATAGGCTAAAAAGTTCTTCAGAAAAAAATAATATAGGCCAGCTATCGGGGTCTATTTAAAGGAAAGAAGAATATATTAGAGGACAGAGAGAGGTAAAATTAACTCTTTCATTTCCTTATTCTTTTTTTTTTTTTTTTTTGCCAGTCCTGGGTCTTGGACTCTGAGTCTTGGACTCAGGGCCTGAGCACTGTCCCTGGCTTCTTTTTGCTCAAGGCTGGCACTCTGCCACTTGAGCCACAGCGCCACTTCTGGCCACTTTCTATATATGTGGTGCTGGGGAATTGAACCTAGGGCTTCATGCATATGAGGCGAGCACTCTTGCCACTAGGCCATATCCCCAGCCCGTCATTTCCTTATTCTTAATGTATCTAGTAGATACATAGCAATGACTATGTGAAATGAATAATGGTAATGTATAAGGAATGCACAAAATCATTTGGGCATGTTTCTTATAAGGTATTTGCACTATATGTTGAAGTTATTTGAAAACAGACTTGCGTTTATTGTAAATGTATGTTCCAAACTCTAGAGTAACAACTAAAAAGACTGAGAGGCCTGAGATGCAACTCAGAGGTAGAACATGATCATGTGAGAAACCCCGGGTTCAATGCCTACTACAACACATCCAAAGAAAAATCAAGTGAAAACCAATTTTAACTTACATGCTAAGAAGAAAAAATGCAATCATGTAAAATTCCTAGTGAAAAGAAGATAAAGTAGAAAGAGTGGAAGAAAAAAAAGAAGAAACAAAAACAATAGGATCAAATAGAAAAATAGTCACAATTGTGGTAGGCATTAATCCAATTATAACAGAGACTACTTTAAATATCAACTGTACATCACTTTGACAATAAATAAGAAAAAAAATAAATATCAACTGTAAAAATGCCCCAATTAAAAGACAAAGATTGTTATACTGGAGAAAAAATTTCAGTTATATGTTGTCTAGAAGAAACATAGTTTGAATATAAATACACATACAGATTGAAAGTAAATGGAATAGCATCAGGTATATCAAGTTTATACAGATTAAAAGAAATCTTGAGCTGCTATACTAATTTCAGACAAAACAGACTTAAAAGCAAGGAAAAAAGAGCAGCTTTATATAATTTAACACATAGAGGTTAATTCTCCAAGAAGATACAAAAATTCTTTAAGTACATATGCATAACAATAAAGTGTCAAAATAGATTTGGCAAAAATATACAGTAGTGCAAGTAGAAATAGATGAGTATAGTACTGTATTTGCAGATTTTTACCTCACCTTATTAGCTCTTGACAGAACTGGCTGGCAGAAAATGAATAAGAACATAGCTGAATTGAACAGCACATCAATCAAATGGGTTTAATTGACGTTTATAGACTACTTTTTCCAAAAACAGCAGAATATACTTCTTTTCATACCTGACATGGACCACCACCAAAACTTATCAAATTTCATGACGTAAAGGACACCGTGTCAGATTTAAAGCAATAGAAATTATACAATATGTGCTGTCAGACCATAATAGAATTAAGCTAGATGTAAAGAACAAAATGTATTTGGAAAGCCCCCACATAGTTGCACACTAAACAACATTATTCTAAATAACATTCAGATCAAATAAGAAATCTCAGGAGGAGTTTAATAATATTTTGCATTAGATAAAAATTAAATTACAATTCTAGGGTTGTAGGATGTAAGCAAATGCAATGTTTACAGGGACATTTATAGTAATGAATGCAAATGTTATAAAAGAAGCATTGCTTTTGCTTTCATTCTTTGTTTTCATGAAAAAAAATCCATAATCTATGTTTCCACCTTAGGAGATCAGAAAAACAGTAAATTAAGTACAAAGATGATGATGATGATGACGATGACAAAATCAATGAATCTGAAACCCAAATCAATAGAGAAAATAAATGAAGTTAAATGATGTTTCTTTGTGAAGATTAATAAAGTTAGTAAATGGGCAGCCATGGTATATAAGGAAAAAAAAGAAAATGTGGTACATGTACACAAATAGAGGGTTATTCAGCCATAAGAAAAAAATTATGTCATTTGCAGGAAAATATTTGGAGCTGGTGATCATCATGTTAATAAGCTAAATAAGCCAGGTTCAGGAAAACAAATATTGCATGTTTTCTTTCATATATACAATCTTGACATTTTAAGGGCTATGAAAGTTTCTGGGCACTGGTGGCTTACATCTGTAATCCTAGCTACTCAGGAGGCTGATATCTGAGGATCATGGTTCAAAGCCAGCCATGGAAACGAAAGTCCAAGAGACTCTCATCTCCAATTAACCACCAGAAAACTGGAAGTGGTGTTGTGGCTCAAAGTGGTAGAGCACTAGCCTTGAGCTGAAGAGCTCAGGGACAATGCCTAGGCCCAGAGTTGAAGTGCCATGACGGGCAAAAACAACAACAAAAAAGAAACTTGAGGGGAGAGGTAGGTTGGGAAGAAAGGGAGAGGATGCTAAAAGTGATGACATCAATCAAGATGCACTGTACTTGCAAAACAATTTTTGAATAGTAACTCTTGTATAACTACATAAATACAATAAAGTATAATAAAAACAAAATAAGATTTATTTTAAAAGGATAATAAAATATTAGGAATAGTTCTATAACCACAAGTTTAATAACTAGATGAAATGAATCATTTTTCAAAAGCAAATCTTCCAAACCTCATACAAGGGCAAACATGCATAGAGTAGGTTTGTATCTATTAAATAACTTGAATCAATAATTGCCTTCCCAAACAAAACGTATCAGACCAAGGTGTGTTCACCTATGAATTCTGCCAGAATTCCCTAAAGAAAAATGTATTCCAATTCTTTACCAACTCTTTCAGAAACTAGAAACAGAGGGAATACTCCCTAACTTCCAATAAGATAACATGGGCTCACAGAAAGCATGTAGATAGAACTAAGGTTTACTACTATTGAGTTCTAGGGTTGAGTTCAATTAATTGGAGATAAGAGTATCAAGGACTTGCCCAGGCTGGCTCAGATCTCAGCCACCTGTGCCTGACTTTAGAATTTATATTTTTTAACCTCAGGACTCCAATTTTAAATAAACTGGACTCTTTATTTATTTAAAAAAAAAGAGTATCAAGGACTTTCCTGCTTTGAACCTTGATCCTTATATCCTCAAGCTTTTAACCTTGATCCTCAGATTTCAGCCTCCTGAGCAGCTAGGATTACAGGCATGAGCCATCTGTGCCCAGCTCTAAATTCATACTTGATGCTTAACTCAAATGGGACTTCAGAGATAGAACTTTCAGGGAGATAAAATTAAATGATGCCATATTGGTGGGGCCTTCAACCAATAGAACTGGAAGCCTTAGAAGAAGATAAGCCATCAGATCTCTCTCTCTCTCTCTCTCTCTCTCTCTCTCTCTCTCTCTCTGTCTGTCTCCTTCCTTCTCTTTCTTCCTCTCCCTCCCTCCGTCTCTTCATATGAACATAGAAGAAAACCATTTGAGGTCAGAGAGACAGGTGGTCATCTTCAAGCCAGGAGATGAAACTTTACCAGAAACCAACTCTAGCCCAGTGATTTTGGACTTTACCCTCTACAACTGTGAGAAAATAAATGTCTGTTATTTAAGCCTCCAAGTTTGTGATATTTAGCTATGGCCGACCAAGGAGACGAGTACAAAACCTTCTTAATAATGTCAACTTTAGCTGCAAACTAATGATCTTTGGAAACAATAAAGCCATGTGCGTTTGATATTTCTCCTTTTCTACAACTAAGCCATTTAAACGGTGATGTGCCTTTGATGAATTCATGGTTAGCCTTTAGGGTTTGATTTCCAACACTGTAGTTAATCAATTCTGACAGGGACTGTCTTGATAGTAAGTAAGTCATTCAGGGCCTTAGGAAAAGACAAGGGGAAAGGCCACTGTCCTGTATTTCAGGCCAAAGAGTTGATATTCTGAGCTTGGGTGATACATACCACCCATACTGGTGGAGCATCCTTGGTTTGAAGGTTTTATTTGAATGTTGCTTTTCAGATTTCAGTTGACAACTAAATTACAAAATGGAACATATCTCCATATCCTCACAACTTTGTTTTCTTTTGCTCTTTAATGCTAAAGTATTCAAGCTATATGCTTTCTAATTTTTCCTTCAAAGACAAAATCTAGGTACCAAAGGAGGAGAACAGCTAGAGGTAGAAAGAGACAGGTTTAATACAAAGCACCGGTTTCCATTACCTTAAATATATCATTGCTTTTTCTGATGGGGTGTAACTTCTTGCATTTGATCTCAGGCCCAATGTATATGCAACACTTCAGTGAAATTGTTTGCAACATATTGAAGTGAGTGCCTGGGAACTTTTGAGTTCCTTAAATATTAAAAAAAATAATAACGATCAAGTACTTCTTGTAACGTTATTAAACTAAATGGAGAATGGTTTTCTGTTTATATTTGCTGTGAATCTGCGCCCCCATGTTGAAAGAGTTCTGTTTTGCAGAAGGCAAAAGATGTCTTGTCATAGTTTAGGCCAGAAAGTAGATTCCATGAGCTTCATTCAAATGTTCCAGATTATGGTACTAGCTGCCCATTCCCTTTTACTGTGTCCAGTCTTTTCACTGAGTGCCATATACATTTCTTTGCCATGTGCCAGATGGTGGGCCTTGGGGACAGAAAGATGAATCTGTCTTCAGGCCCATCTTTAAGAAGCTCACAAGCACTGAACTCAGAGGGAAAACATCTGAAGTGCCTTGCATGAGGAATGGAGTAGTAGAAGTTTGTTTCACATAGAGAAGTCACACATGATGGACTGGGAGCCACCCTGTTCCATTTCTGCCCACTGGTTTTTCTGACAGCCTAGAGAAGCAGTGGGGAATAGAGAAGAGACTTCTGCCATGGGAATTCTAAGTCCTATGTGCTAGTTGCATTGTGTTCATTTCGAGCAAGTCACTTCTTGGAATATATACAAATGTAATATGACCTTGCTACTTAACCATAAGGAAAGATTTAGCAAATTTCAAGCAATGGGATATAACAAATCTATGTATTTTCTCTCAGCAGTGAATCTTTACCCCCAAGAACGTTTTGTGTTTCTAACAGCTTTGGGAAACGTGTAGGAAGTAGGAAGGGGTTGCTGGGTAGTCTAGCAGACCATGTATATGCAAACTTCTTAACCTTCAATCAACTGGGAGTTGAATTCTGGGAATTCATATTCTCTTGTGATTTCCCTTGATGTCCCATTTAACCCTAAGATACTTGATGTCACGCAGGCATGAATGTTTCCACTGAGAAGAGGGTAAGGTATTCATTTAGGGGCAGGGTTGGACTGTTGCTATATATACATCAGAGGACTTTGAGATTATGGGTGTTAGGACTGAATACTTTTATACTGTGCTTCTTGGTAATGGGCCTCATTCCTCATTTTTTCTAGAAGTTCCAAGGCAAAGATCAAGGAAGAGATGTGAAATGGACAGGACAGAAAGGAATTTTAGTATTTGGAAAGAGGGTGTGTTTCAGACCAAGATACCCAGATTCTACTCCCCTGTCTGGTAAAGTCACTAATCAGTTTTGGGTCTCAGTTCTCTAATCATTTAAAATAATTTGTGTAATTCTTCTCTGAGGTACTTTCTCATTCTGACATTGGAAGTTAAAGAATATAAAAACAAAATAACTTTGGGGTACAAAGCCACAAAGTATTTTCTGGTATTAATATTCAACTCTACATATCTCCCAGGATAGATATTCTGTCCTATAGTCCCTAGAAACAATCCAAATAGCCTGGGAATTGTAATGTTTCACTATTCCAATGGCATCTTCTCAATTGTCTCATTTAATCATGAAGGACTTCAGAACAGCCGATTGCTTTTTTTTTTTTTTCTGTCACTACAGCGAGGCTTCTGGCCGTTTTCTGTATATGTGGTGCTGGGGAATCGAAC
The DNA here is from genome assembly GCF_023159225.1 of Perognathus longimembris pacificus. Taxonomy (NCBI): domain Eukaryota; kingdom Metazoa; phylum Chordata; class Mammalia; order Rodentia; family Heteromyidae; genus Perognathus; species Perognathus longimembris. The sequence goes on from NC_063188.1 coordinate 56,967,723, forward strand.
CTAGGGCCTCGTGTATCCGAGGCAGGCACTCTTGCCACTAGGCTATATCCCCAGCCCCAGAAACTTAGCATCTTAAAACAACATACATTTATTAATTAATAGTTTGGTGAGTTAGGATTCTAAATAGTTTTTCTTTTTTTTAAATTTTTATTGTCAAACTGATGTACAGAGAGGTTACAGTTTCATATGTTAGGCATTGGATACATTTCTTGTACTGTTTGTTACCCCCTCCCTCATCCCCTCTCCCCCTCCCCCGAGCCAATTGCTTTTTACAACAGGAATCATTGCCCAATATTTGTGTCAGCAAATGTGATTATTATAATTCTGTACCACTTGTCCTATCCTTATCCCTAGGTTTTTCTCATGTATAATATTTTTTAGAAATGTGAATCGTTTTCAAAGCAATTAAAACTTTGAATCATGTAATCCTGGATCATTTATTTACTCATAAACAGCATGTATTTGGGTATGTAAAGAATCCTTTGTAAAACTAGTTGTTATATTTACTGTAAATGCTTGCAATAACCACAGAGGCCAACTGGGTTTCTCTACTGTAAGGCTCTGGAGAGAGGGCAGAAGGATATAAGGAGTGGGACTGGCCAGCTATAGAAGCAGAGAGGAGACAGAAGTTTAAATACGCTTTGTCTGTGATCTCAGTTTATAGGGATTTGACACCTGTGGGTTTGGATCTTGGCAAAGGGGCATATAAGTGCCTGCATCTAAAAAAATTTCTAGCCCTCTCTCCTGAGGACCAGACTGGGATTTTTAAATGCCTGTTCTTTATCTCCACTCGAAGATCTGTTCTTTCATGAATTCACTGTTCCTATTACTGGAATCATTATTTTCATTTTCCCAATCACTAAGAGTAATACATTTGGTATTTTCTTTTTCCATTGCCCTGATACATTGAGTCAGTTGCCAAGTCATGGTGCTATTCCTTCCCAATCTGTCTCACCATCAGCAACCCAATTTCATACACAACTATAATACCCCGATTAGGTCTTCAGGACCTCTCATGTTAAATACTGTCATAACCTCTGATCTGATCTATTCTAATCTCAGTCAATACAAACGTAATAGCGACATTTAGTCTGGTTTCTTTTCCTACCACTCACCTTTGACTCAGTGTATGGGAAAGTGATAGTCTCCTCTTAGTGGTCCAGGTGCACTGTACACTGAAGGGAGAGGGAATAACAGGGCTTCCTAGAACATGTGGAGGCAATTGCAGGAGTTCATAGTAGCTTAAAGAAAGATTCACCCATAATTAGATTAGTGTCTAACTTGGAAGCAATTGCATTGTGTATTTTATCTTCTAACTTGGACATTCAAGCACCCCTGACATCTGCAGTTCGGTCTTCTTTGCTGGTTTTCCTAAATATTTTCTTGCTGCTTTTTATCCTCTTTCCTCTTCTGATCCATCTCACAGATGTTGGGGATTCAGGGAATCCCCATAGGTTTGAGTGTCTCCTCCCTCATTACCAGCCTTGGCCTTGTCTCACAGTCATGTTTCCATCACTCACATGGACTTGGACACGTGGCAGCTTTGCTGATGGGCTCTGCAGCCATCTCCCACAAACCCAGGCCAAGAGGTGACATTCAATCTATCCACAGAGTATACTTCCATCCTGCCAAAGCTGTAAAACTGTCAGGGATTAGAGTCCCTTCCAGTTATGTGCACTAGGAGGCACTTTCCAAAGACATTAATAAATTCCCTAATGGTTTCATGGCACAGCAGGTAAGAGCTCAGGTGGCTATAGCAGGAAAATAAGAACACAGCATCACTGATCTGGTGGTTTAGGCTCAGGGCTCCTGCAACTCTTGAGTCACAGGCCTTGAGAAGTCCATCGGGTGTTTCTGCAGCCTATCTCAAAGAGGAGAAAACAGCCAGGCTAAAGAGAAAGAAAATGTTAGAAATACAACTGCCCTGGCTGTCAGGTGAAAGCTGCCTCTTAGTGAGGGTTCTGAGTTGACCTATCCAATTAGCGATTCCATCCCACTCAACCCAGGGCTCCAGTCTCCTCATTGGGCCTGCTTGTATGGATTGAGGGGCAGCTGTAGTGGGCTTGCCCAGTATCCCAGGCATGTGCAACACTTCCACCTAACTCAAACCACATGCAGAAAGATCATGTCATACTTGGCGCATAACCAATTGAGAAAGGCATCAGAGGGTGTCCAGACCTCAACTTGTTTGAACAAATGTTCAAAAAACATTTCTAAGGGGGATATTCCAGAAAAACATATTCACTCAAGGTCTTAAAACAGATGTTCAGACTCTAGGATTAGTTTGCTTTGTAGCTACTATTATTGAATACTATAAAATGGGACCAAATCACTTCAAGGTTTAAAGTATGGTGTATATTTAGCTTTTTCTTGCATCTTTATTATGGGCCAAGGGAAGGATGGGTAAGGGAGCAGAACATATAATTCTTAGAAGCAGCATACTGTGGTGCTGCTTCAGTACATCTAAGTAAGGCCTGAAAAAGCCTTAGATTCCTGACTAGCTCAGTGACTTAACCTCTCACAGCCTCAGTTTGTGTATATACAAAATGGGGGATCACAATATTACTTACTTGATACGTTTGTGTACAGAACTAAAAGATATTATCTGTAAAGGGTTTACATAGTATATAGCAGATAGTAAACACTCTGGGGCTCTATAACATTGTTATTAACAATATTACTAGAAGTACTTTTATTGGCCAGTCCTGGTTCTTGTACTCAGGGCCTGAGCACTGTCCCTGGCTTCTTGTTGCTCAAGGCAAGCACTCTACCTCTTGAGCCACAGCACTACTTCTGGCCGTTTCTGTTTATGTGGTGCTGAGGAATAGAACTCAGGGCTTCAAGCATGCTAGGCAAGCACTCTACCAATAAGCCACATTCACAGCCCCTAGAAGTGCTTTTATTTGTATTAATACTACTATTTTTATACTACTACAACTAGTGTTGCTAGTACCCTTGAAATCGATAGTTCAGAGAGCAGGAGGGGTTTGAAAATTAGATAGGGTATTAAAGAATGCTTCAGAGATGTGTTTTCCTAGCCCCAGAAGAAGGGTTTAATCGTAAGGAGAAAGATTCCAAGACTGCAATTCTAACTTGAAAGAGGGTAAACAGTAGAGCAATGTGGAAACTTGGTGCTTTGGTTCCATCCTCTCAAGACTATATCTTTTCCATCCTTTATTAGGTTGCCATATGAACTACCTGGCTCAGGCCACTTTAAGTGACTGGGTTTCATTATGTACCTTGAAAATAAAAAAACTCAATAGCAGGGGCTGGGAATGTAACTTAGTGGTAGAGTGCTTGCCTAGCATGCATGAAGCCCTGGGTTCGAGTCCTCAGTACCGCATATACAGAAAAGGCCTGAAGTGATGCTGTGGCTCAAGAGGTATAGTGCTAGCTTTGAGCAAAAAGAAGCCAGGGATAGAGTGCAGGCCCTGAGCTCAATCCCCAGGACTGGCAAAAAGGAGAAAGAAATAAAACCCCAAATGCACTTATTTACTTGCTGAACCAGCAAGGCCTGTAGCAGAGGCCTAGTCTGTGAACAGAAATTGGTAGGAGTGAAGTAGTCCTCGGTGTGCATGGTACTAGCTTCTGAAGACACTAAGTAACCAGTTCCTAATCCAGAGACATGCTGTAGTCACCACCAGGATCTTTGTGAACCACTGCAAAGCAGTGATTTCTTGGGCTCATTGCCAGAAGGAATAATAATACCTATCACATTGCTATTTCACATTTTCTATCTATATTTATTGGCCCATAATAACTAGTGCTGAGAATTGAATCTAGGGCCTTGTACATGCTAGGCAAGTACAGCACCACTGAGCTACATCCCAACATTGATTCATACTAATCTTTAAGGAAGTTCATCCATCCATTCATCCATCCATCTATCCATCCATCCATTCATGCAATAAATACTTGTTGAGAAACTATATATGACATACCAAAGGTTCTAGGGTCTGGGGAATATGTCAGTGAACCCAAATCTTTGCTATCATGAAGCTTACAGTCTAGTTGCCTAGTTGGGCCAAATGCATTGTATACCAAAACACTTCTTTGGAAAAAGTCAAGTCTAGCTTTTTGAAATAAACAGTGTCCATTCTTTTCAACTGAAAACTGAACATGTCTTTTCAGAAGTTTGGGTGAATATAAGAGACTGTCTTGCATCCAGCCTGAGAATAGGCTCAGAGGGTGGTTTGGGACAGGTCTTTAGTAACAACGTGACTGAACTTTAATTTCTCACATTTACCTGGTTTATATGAATTGTATAAAATGTTGTGTAGCTAATGTGGATCACACACATTGCCTATTGAAATATGAGAAAAAAATGTGACTTGATTATATTGTTCATAAACTGGCTCTGATGGCAGTTGTAAAAGCAGCATTTCAAAAATAGTCTAAGCAATGGCAACATCAGAACAAGACTATATCTTCCTTAGGGGACTACTTCAAAAAATATAGTGTACATCTGGGTGTCAAAGTTCAGTAACGCTTTTAATATAAATACTAAGTTAGCACTTAATTTGTTTATAAGGCAGTAAAAAGAAAGAAATCTAGGATTAAAAATGATTTTGTGTTGGGAATTACAGTTGTACAATTAAAGTAGTTACAAATTTTTCTTACTTTAAAAATCACTGGCCCTGTTCATCACCTTTAAAATAAAAAGATTTTTAGAATTTGAGGAAAAAAAAGATTTTTAGAAAGCACTGAATCAAATTTTTTTTTGCACATAGATTCTTTCAGTCAATTCGTGTACAGTCTTTGGCATATGAGTCTCTAAAAGTGTTGTATAGTTATTTTGCCATTACCTGTGCTATGTTACATCTTTATATTAAAATAAATCTTCTGGCTATAGGACAGTCCTGCAGAAACACTGCCTTCTGATTTGATGCCAGTGTATGATCAAGTTCTTTGCATTTTAACTGGTATTTATGTTACAGGCAGAATGTTAAATCAGGAATTGTAAACAATTCCTAGGCAATGTGTATAATGTTTGTAAGTCATTCCTAGAAATTGTTCACAATGCCTGTAACATATATGCAACTAGCAAGATGCCTGACATATATAGGAGAACTTCAAGATGCTAACCTGCTTGAATCGCTCTGACATCTCTGCATGGCAAACATTTGTTTTAGCAATGGTGCTTACTTGTTTGTAGTACTGCTTGTTTTTCATAGCTCTCAAAGATTTCTGGCATTATGTCAATTATTTAATGATACAGGATTTTAGACATGCTCATTTTTAGGTATATTAGGAATGAAAGTAATTAATAAATAAGAATGAAGGGAATGTTATTTGTTAGGCATGTTATGGGAGCATCTAATTTTGCCTATTGTTCACAAGCTTTAGTCTGAATTTCCTTGTCTTCATTTCCCTAGCTTACTCTACTCCGAAGAGTTTTTGATATTCTAACTTATTCAAGGTTTCCTAGCACTCAAAAGAAATTGAGTAACTTTTATCAACCTCACTTTGTCAAGAAACTTTTTTTGCCTTTCTTTGCTCATTTCCATACTAATGATATTGGGTTTGTATATGGCATAATTATTTAATGTACATATTTGATTCTTATCTATCTATATTTTAATGACAGTTTTGAGGTTTTATATATGTATACATACATATACATTTATGTCACCATAGTCTGTTTTGGGTTTTATTTATATAACCACTCAAAACGAATTCAGAGATAAACCAAAAAAAATTAAATTAGTTTGGCTTTTGAGTGTTATGATCATGTCATATTACTCATTGGAATTCTTTATCACTTCAAACTGGAATATTTGTAGTCCATATAGATAACTAAACGGGTGCGGTTAACTTCTGATGGGCTCTAATAGATCTAGAGAATCTTGGGGAGACCACTAAAATGAAGCCAGAGAATGTGCTGACAATGCAGGTTGTGACCAACAGGGAAACCTTTGAGAGGTTGGAGAGGACCTTCTGGGCAAAAGATGCACAGATCAATGTTGGACAGTCATCTAAATGGGTCCTTTAAGCTGCCCTGGCGATGGTCCTCATTCCTATTTCCACCCCTACCACACCCACATATGACATATCTCATGGGGCCTAGTTCAAACTTCTTGCTGTGAAGCCTTGTTTTATTTAGATAACACGGGTCTGTCTTTTTTTAAATAACATCTCCAGCCCATTAAGTTGTCTTTTATCACTCATAGTGTATTTGAATTGTTGTATACTTATGTTGACCATACTTTCCAAAGCAAAGACTGGAACCTGAGAATGGAGGTAAGCAATTTAAAATTAGTGGTGGCCTGGAAAACAGATGTTCATTTTCCTCTATGACACTTGCCTATGAAATGATAATTGTTGGCTACTATTGATGGTTAAAGATAAAAAAGAAAAAAGGGAAAATCTACTAAATGACAAGTAATGGCCACTGATAGTCTTTGCAGTGTCCAGTACAGAAAGGCATTGCCCAAATGTCTCATAATTGTGCCTTAGGAACAATGCATTGATCTTGAAAAGGAAAAATAAGTATGTGAGAAAAGAAGTGTGATGAAATAAACATGCACAGTAAGAGATTCAATGTAATGAATTATCAGGAGAGGATTGCAGTGGTGTAACTCCTCTGAACAACTAACTTACAGTTTAACAAAATGAGTATCAAGAAGCTAAAACATGTTGTCTGGAGGGGAGGAAGTGAGATGAATGGAAAAGGGAATGGTGAGCTAATACAGTCACAATATTCAATGTACATAGGTGAAAATGTAGTTAGGTTAATTGAGAGAATGGCAGGGATTGGGAGAGATTCAGGAGAACAATGGAAGTGGTGAAATTGTTCAAGATGCATTTTACCCATAAGCTGACATATTGAATTGAAACCCTTTTGTACAACTAAGTTAAATAAAGAAAAATTTAAAAAGACATTATATAATGGAAGTCTAAAACGATAAGACCCTGTTACAAAGGCAGAATGAAAGAAGTTTCCCAGAAAAAAGTTTTCATTAAGTCCATAAAACTAGGATTAGGTAGATTCATATTTATTTACAAAATTCTTGAAACTTTTATTGAGCTATCTCCACTTATATACAACAAATTTTCAAATAAATTTAGGAAAATGCAAGTAGTGGTAAATACTCTACTTATTTGGAGAAGACTATAAGTTTACTGAAGGTTAGCAGATCCATAAGGATATTAAACTTTATTCATTAGATACTCTTAGTTGGATTAACTAGTTATCTTAGAGAAGAAAGCAGCCATTCCATGCTGACAGCAATGAAAAGAGACAGCTAGCAGGGCATGGAGTGCTTCACTTCTTTAATCCTAGCTACTAGGAGGCTGAGTCAGGAGTCTGAGATCTGAGAATCATAGTCTGAAGCTAGCCTGGGCAAGAAATTCCATGAGACTCATCTCCAGTTAACCACCGAAAAGCCAGAAATGGAGCCATGGCTCAAGTGGTAAACTGGCACCTTGAGCAAAAAAATAAAATCTAAGGAATAAAGAGCCCAGGGTCTGAGTTCAATCCCTCAAACAGAGAGAGAGAGAGAAAGAGAGAGAGAGAGAGAGAGAGAGAGAGAGAGAGAGAGAGAGAAAGAGAGAGAACTTGCAGTACAGAGGACATAAAAGTATATAGACTTACTTAAGACTTATTTGATCTGGAATCAGTTAGCTTAGTGGTTCCTACATACCTTAATTACACTGTGCTATCTGAGAGCAGCATAGAATAGTACAAAGATTCATGTTGATAACGGTAATGTTGAGTCATTTGGACAAAATTAAGTTCTACCTACCAAGTTCATATGTAATTAATGGTCCTTAAAATCAGGTTTCAAAGAAATGTTTAATGAAATTGGAAAGCCTCGACCTTGGGGTCTTTCATACTGAGAAAAGAGATCATAAAATGTAAATGATTTCTAAATATAGAAAGCAGTTATTGGGGTCAGAGGATTATAGTCTAGACCAAGGAAGGCAAGACATAATGCTGCTGGAAGTGGAGATGTGACTCAAGTGGTAGAACATCAGCCTTGAGTGAAAAAGCTAAGTGTGAGCAGGAGGCCCTGAGTTCAGCCAAGCCTCAGGACTGGTGAAATAAAGAAGAAAGAGATGGGGGTAGAGGAAGGGGAAAGAGAGAAGAGACAAAGAAAGGAGGAGATAGAAAAAAGAGAGAAAGGAAGGACAAGAAAGAAAAAGAGAAAGAAAGAGAAAAATAGACAAAGAAGGAAAAGAGAGAGAAAAAGAGGGAAAGGAAGGTAGGAAGAAAAAGGTATTCCTGCTAAGAAAGCCTGTTGGATTTTGGAAGGTCATGAACAGAATCATAGCGACTCTTTTGCCCCTTCTGCCAAATACTAATAGCATTTCTTGGCAATTCAAGGGAAGTAGAGAGCACTGAGGTCCCAGAAGGGATATTCTTTAGATTGAATGTCATCAGCAAATACTGGAATCCTTAAGGAAGCATTTTCAAATCTTACTGGAAAGTGATGATGACTAATAGTTCCAAGGCAAGGTGGCATTTGGAGGTCAACATTCACTATGATCATCTGCAAGCCAGCCACAGAATAGGTAGTGGTATGCCAAGAATAACTGAAAAGAGATAAACATTTTTCATCATGTGGCAAGCCACTGAATAAAATTAGAGGATTTATTGGTTCTGTCTCTTCTCAGGAACTTAAGCCATAGTCCTAACTACGCCTAGCTTGGTATGTGATCTTTAAAGCCAATGATCTGGCCCCATTAGATGTTAAACTCATTGAGGATAACTACTGCATCTGACTGACTCTACCCTCCATCCTCAATCTGCCACCCTTCTACTCCTCCCACTCTGCCATGGCAGTTCCTGCACGTAGTAACAATTGGATAAGTATTGCTAAAATAATGCATCCATTAAAAAGGACTGCTATATTCTGTTAACAATAAATAGATCAAAATTAAATAAAAATAATACATGCCAGGTGGTACTCAGAACAGACTTTCGAATAATCACAAGAGTTTGCTTGGGCCAAGAGCCAATGGCTCACTCTTGTAATACTAGGACTCAGGAGGCTGAGATCTGAAGATCACAGTTTGAAGCCAGCCCAGTCAGGAAAGTCTGTGAGACTCTCATCTCCATTTAACCACCAGAAACGCCTGAAGTGGAGAAAAAGCTCAGGGACAACACTTCGGCCAGAAGTTCAAGTGCCCCACCCCCAACCCACCACACTTCACTTGGAAAATTGAAACCTGAAGTTCCACCCTTAGGTATGAATATATATTCCATCCTTTGGGAACTTCAAATGGATATTAGGCTAGATAATACTTGCCAGGGATGTTATGGAGGAGATCTTGTATAAGCTGGGGTGAGTAGTAATTAAATAAAATAAACGTTCAAGCTTAAATTTGGAGTCACAACAGGTAATATGGTCCAAGAAATAAGTGGGCTAATCCAAGAATGCATGAAAATCTAACTGGAAAGTCTACAAGTCTTTTGCTAAAGCATATTCATAAGTCATGAATACAGATGACAATTTTTTTCTTTCTTTTTTTTCCAGATAGAATCTCCCTATACATCCCAGATGGGTCTGGAACCTGAAATCCTTTTGCCTAGGCTTCTTGAATGCTGGGAATACAGGCATGGATAACATCCAGACAAAATGGAACTTTTTGACTCAATTGAGGTTTTTTATTTTAATTTTTACAGTTACATATGTAAGGTAGTGAGTACATTTCTTGTCAAACTTGTCATCACTTCCCTCATTTTTCTCCCACCTTCCCTCCTCCTCAACTCCCCCTTTCCCTGAGTTGTAAAGTTGGTTTACAGCATATTTTCTTGTAACTATTGCTTTTGCATTGGTTCACCTTTTTTCCTTTGTCTCACCATTTTGATGTTCCCATTCATTTCCTTGATTCAGACAAACATATATACCTATTTTTATACCAACTACTGAATGCTTAATTCTGTGTTAAATCAAATGAAAATTAGTGTAGGAGGAATAGTAAAAGCAAAGACTTTCTTCAGTCTGACTTTTAGGGATGAGTATGATTTGTCTGTTGTGAGCCAGTGAAGAATTGGGAATTGTGAGGATTGTAATGCTTGTTCCTGCCCTGGGGAAGATTTAGGGAGACCTACATGGTTTACCTCATAGTGCTTTTCCTCTAAAGTACCACCCAGCAGATTCAAGCTTTTATAGTTCTGCAATAGTTGGCTAAGAAGCCCCTCTGCTTCCAGGCTACTTTCCTAAAGCGCAAATGTTACTATGCCATCCTCTAGTTTACAAATCTCCAGTAGCTACAAATTCACCTCTGGGATACATTTTGGGCACTAGTAGTAGTATTTGATGCTCTTTACAGTCTGAAATTAATCTCTTTAGGTTCAACCCTCACTATATACCTGATTTTCTACTGTCATCCAACTACTTATTTCTTCAATAGAGCACATTCTTATACACAGGTGTATTATTTCATGTATTTATGATCTACCTGGAATGTTCTTATCAATCATTTGCCACTCTAAAATATCCTACTTTCCCTTTCTGAAATTTTCTCCAGTATCTTAGGTGAAATTAACTGCTTATTCTCTGCTCTGATAGATGGAGAAAATAAGGATGCCAATTCACAACCATCTCTGTTCATAAGCAGCCCATAAAGCCTCTTAGGAAGGTCTGGAGATTTATCAAATTTAAATATTGGAAAAAAACATTAAACTCAGGTGAGGCAAACCCTTTCATCCTTCAAAGACTCAGAAAAGTGAAATGATTTATTCAAAGTTAATGTTAAGTTTTTAGGGGTAAACTAGTGGCATACTTCCAATTTTAGCCCTTTTCCACTTAAATCACATTGCCTTTTGTGATGGACTGAAGTTATTTTGTAGATTTATCAATTTGTTCACATACTTAGTTTGGGGTTTTATTGTTGCCGTCATTCAGTTTCTTTTAAAATACAGTAGATCATGAAAAGATCTCATGAAAGGATACTTCCTTAGGCCTTCAACATTTCAAATATAAGTACATTTATTGGATCCATTTTCTCTCCAACAGTAGGCATTGGCATGTGAATATCTAGGATAAGATGGGAACGAAGACAAGTTGAAACAACAGTTTTGATCCAACATAATTTTCAGTATCCCAAAGAAGAAGAAGGAGGGGAGGGGGAGGGGGAGGGGGAGGGGGAGGGGGAGGGGGAGGGGGAGGGGGAGGACTGGGAGATTAGGAGGAGGAGGAATAGAAGCAATGGGAGATTAGAAGGATTAAGAAGGCAAATGGAACATTTTTCATCAATTCCTGAATTCTGCTATCATGTAAATACTATATTGACCAGTACTCTGCTGATACTAAAAACATCCAAGAAATGCCCAAATTTGTTCAAAAGGATATCAGTAAATTATAGATGTTTCAGGAGTTATGGAAAAATAATTAGTATTAACCAAATAAAATGAAGCCTTCCTGATGGAGAAAGTTGTAAAAAGAGGCAGAATGCAGGTAGTCCCTAAAGACAGTGGGAAGGTTCTAGAGATAAGGAGAGTAGCTTACTACTTCTATAGTCTTAGAAGAGTGAGTCTACTCTGATAACGATGTTAACAATTATTTGGACTGATATCAGGAGAAGGAAGTAAGATTAATAACATGAAACTAGTAAGGAATGGTAGAATACATGCTGACAAGGTAGAACAGTTCTTAGCAGACAAAACTAATGAATGATGGAATCATTAATTCAGGAGAAGACTAGAAGCCCTCAAGTTAAAAAAATATCCTAGGACCTAAATCACAGTATAGGATAGTGTTGAGAGTAGACATGAAGCTTGTCTTTGTTATTTCCAATGTAACTTATGAAATTATTATTTTATTTTGTGTTTCTTCCCCATGGTTTTACCCCTGATGTCACTGTAACTGACTTGGGCACGCTGAGTATTGTATGTATGTTTATCAGAACTAGGGAAGGGGAACACAAAAAATGGAGAGACAAAGGGTAAAAGTTGAACCAATGAAACAGCAGTACTTACAAGACAATATGCTGTAAACCAACTGTACATCTCAGGGGAGGGTGGGGAGGGAACCAGGAAGGGGGGAAGGTAGGAGAAAAACTAAGGAGAAGGTAAAACGTTTGATAAGAAATATACTCACTGTCTTATGTATGTAACTGTAACCCCTCTGTACATTACTTTGACAATAAAAAAGTTAAAAAGAAGAATCAAGAACAATAAAATAAAATAAATATATTTTTATTAAAAAAGAATTCTAGCTTCAGTAATAGGAAAGATATTTTCTAATTTAGAACTTTAGGCTTTAAGAGGTCTGAATATATTTGCCTTCTAACATTTTGGACATTATGACAGTAAGAAGGAAAAGGGTGACTGTGAGGTCAGAGGCAAAATTATTGGTATAGTGGGGAACTGGTGGCTCATGGCTCTAATCCTAGCTATGGGAAGCTGAGATCTGAGGATCGTGGCCTGGGCAGGAAAGTCTGCAAGATACTTATCTCCAATTAACTACCAGAAAGCCAGAAGTAGAGCTGTGGCTCAAGTGGTAGAGCGCTAGCTAGCCTTGAACTGGAGAGATGAGGGACAGTGCCCAGGCCTTGAGTTTAAGATCCACCACCACCAATGACAACAAAACTTATTAGCATACATTGTTTTAGGGTCAAATGTTTTCCAGATATTTTTTCTTATGTTAAACTCAAGGCCTCATGTTCTCTCTTAGCTTTTTCCACTCATGGCTGATGCTTTACCCCTTGATCCAAAGCTTGACTTCCAGCTAACTTTTGCTGGTTCAATTGGAGATTTGTCTACCTGGGCTGGCTTAAATCAGAATTCTCTGGATCTCATCCTCCTGAGTAACTAGGATTACAGGCATGAGTCACCAGCACTGGGCTGTTTTCCAGACCTTGAGATACAGAAATTACCAGTGATAACTGTGAACTAAAGATTGTCTAAATCTTGATATATTGTTTCTTTTGTCTTATTTCAAGAATTTTTTCTTTGTTTTTAATTTTCAGATGTTTAATTGTAACATATCTTGTATGAGTTTCTTTAGGTTTTCCTATTTGAAGCCTGCTCAGCTTCTTGAATGTGTGCATTTCTAGATTTCAACAAACTTGGAATGTTTTAAACTCTACTATTTCCCCTCTTCTGGGATTTGATTAGATCGTTTGCAGTTGTCTCATAAGTTTCTGACACCTTATTCATTTTACCTCAGTGTAATTCAGTCTAATTCTGTTGCCCAGGTTGAGGAAATCTTATTGATAGGTTCTCAAATTCTGTTGATTTTATTTGACCATAGAGCACATAAAATTCTATTATTCCATTTTTCAGGTCTGTAATTTCATTTTGTTCTTTATGGCCAGGTCAGTCTAGCAACTCTTTATCCTTAGGCGATGTTTTGGGGGTGAGCAAGTTAGGTGAGGCCCAAAACACAGGCAACCTTCAGGATTTTCTTTTACCAGAAATGCCTTTCTTCCGGTCTCTATCCATCCATGGAGAGTTCCCAGAATTTTTCCAGTTTAAAGAAGAAAACAGATAATCCCTTCCCTATCTCCTAATGTTGAAACTTCGCATTAAGAATGAAGTATGCATGGAGGGGAGCTTATCTGTTAGTTTTTCAGTTTGCTTTCTAGTTTTATCTTTTGAGTCTAGCTCTTTTGATTTTTTTATTGAACATAGTATGATTCCCTTGTCTTCTGATATTCAGCTTCACTTACTTTCCTAAATGATGTTGGTCCCTTTTAATCTTAAAATGGGTCTAAAGAGACAATGGTCCATCTTTTATCATTGCTTCTGATGAGAATGGACTGGTGTCCATACCTGGAAAAGGGGAACCAAAAACCATATAAATATGTATATATATGCATATATATATATATATATATATATATATACACATTTGTGTGTATATATGTATGGCAGGTATGCTTTCTTCCAATGCTATCTTCCTGGAAAGCAGGGGAAGGGAAGATAAACATCTGAGAATTTTGTGATTGATGATCATTTCCACTGGAATTCCTTATATTTTTCCATTGTAATTATTTCATTATATTACTTGGGGAAGTACAGAAGTTACAGAGATTAGTGTCCTTCATTAATTATTTCTTGTTCTTGTTCTCCTCCTTCTTCTCTCCCTCTCTTCTTCCTCCCCCTCCCCTTCTCCTTCTCCTCCTCCCTCCCTCCTCTCCTCCTCCTCCTCCTCCTCCTCCTCCTCCTCCTCCTCCTCTTCTTCTCCTCCTCCTCCCCTTCTCCTCCTCTCCTCCTCCTCCTCTTCCTCTCCTCCTCCTCCCCTTCTCCTCCTCTCCTCCTCTTCCTCTTCTCTCCACCTCTCCTCCTCTTCCTTCCCCCACCTCATTCTCCTCTTCCTCTTCTCTTCCTCCTCTCTTTCTGTCCTTTGTTCCTCCTTTCCTTCTCCTCTTCCTCCTCTCCTTCTCTCCTCCTACTCCCCCTTCTCTCTTCTTCCTCCTCTTTCCTTTTCTCTTCCTTCCCTTTCTTCTTCTTGGTAGTACTGGGGTTTGATCTCCAAGCTCCATATTTTCTAGGCAGGTGCTCTACCATTTGAGCCATACCTATAGCCCTGATTCAGCCCTTCTTGAAACACCTGTGCGTGTTTTGTTAATACTTTGCCATCACTTTCCTAACACTGTGACACAAGGCAGGTTTGATGAGCACAATCCTGCAGAATAATAAGGTCCACAGAAACCTTATTGTAGAAGTCATTAGCCAGGTGGCCTACATGTCTGTCTTGTCTTCTTGTAGAGTTGTTGAGTTTTCCAGCATTATAGTTCACTCGAGACAGGGCAGGATCAAGAAGCTACTTTTCCTAGCAAAAATGTTGCAGTTAGTCCAAGCATTAGGAAATACTTTGCTGAGAAGTTGAGGTGAGAAATGATCAGGTGAGAAAAGGGTACGTTCTTAGGATCCAAAACAATTTCAGGGACCCTTTCCCCAAAAGACACGCTGTATTGTTTTTTGGTTTGTAGCATTTATGGTGTTGGTAGTGGGAGTGGAGGGTGGAGGTAGGATGAGTAACATTTTTGGAGCATAATGCCCAAAAGCTCAGTGGAAATACTACATTTTTTCCATTTTATGTCTAGCAGAGACTGTATTAAAGAGACAAAAACATTTTTCAACAAATGAAACTCTCCAAGAAGTTCTCCGTTAGAACATTTTCTTTCTTTTTTTTTTTTTTTTGGCCAGTCCTGGGCCTTGGACTGAGGACCTGAGCACTGTCCCTGGCTTCTTCCCGCTCAAGGCTAGCACTCTGCCACTTGAGCCACAGCGCCGCTTCTGGCCGTTTTCTGTATATGTGGTGCTGGGGAATCGAACCTAGGGCCTCGTGTATCCGAGGCAGGCACTCTTGCCGCTAGGCTATATCCCCAGCCCCCGTTAGAGCATTTTCAACTGCATTACTTTGTAATTAGAATATAACACATTTAATCTATCAATCTCTCCTTTAAGAAAAATGATGGCTTTGTTTTCTTCCAATAATAGGATGTTTCTCTGAGCTTAAAGAGAAACGGAGTCCTTCACTTGCCTCCTATCTAATTTCCTTCCTCTGCTCACTATACTGGAAATATGAGTTAAGAGGCATGAAATAATAATGAAGCCAGGCCATAGAGTGAAGTGATTAGGAGTGGACACTCTCAAGACTGTCTGGATTCAATCTTAACATAGCTATTTAATAGCTTTATGATCATAGATGAATTACTTAATTTTCCTGTTACCTTCCTCGTCTCTAAAGTGAAGAGTTACTAGATACATTAAATTCTATCTTTCTCCCCCTTCCCTTGTGATAGAATCGATGTTTGACCTTGTACCATATTAGCTCTGACTATAGTTCTCTAAATTGGGCATACATCTGACTAGAGGTAAAACATCTGGAAAATCCCTTAAAATAAGAATTGTAGGTCTTTTTAGACAAAGTCAAGTTGTCTAACAAGCTGTGTTTATTAATATTTATTTAATAAGAACTGAGCCAGATGCTGGTGGCCCAAGCCTGTATTCCTAACTACTCAGGAGATTGAGATTTGAAGATCACTGTTCCAAGTCAGCCAGGCCAGGAAAGGCCATGAGACTCTTATCTCCAGTTAATCATTAAAAAGCCAGATGTGGAGCTGTGGCTCAAATAGTAGAGTACTAGCCTTGTGCAAAAAAGCTTAAGGACAGCACTTAATCCCTGTGTTCAAGCTCCAGTATGACACAGAAACAAAAAAGAACTATTCAGGGCTGAAGATATAGCTCAGTAGTAGAGCATTTGCCTAGCATGTGTGAGGCCTTGTCAGCCTGAGAGAGGGGGAGGGAACTATTCACTGGTCATTTTTTCCCTTTAAGTAGTTGTACAAAGGAGCTGCCATTTAAGCATTTTGTGAATACCTATATCTTTTGTGGTCTACAGATATTTATCTAGCTATTTTTACATCTATTTCAATATTTTTATTTACTTTTTTTGCATGCAAATCCTGGGATGATATATCTTGACCAGTATCACCCCTTTCAACATTCTCAACCATCCCTTCCCTACCCATTTCTTTCCTTATTCTTCTTATTTGTGCAGTATATACATTGAATTTTTTGTCTGCATTTTCTACCTCTTCTCTTCATTCATATACCCCCTTCCCCTTGACTCCTCCCTAACCATTATTTATGTAATACCTGGGTCAAGAGCCTGAGACATAGTGAATTCTCAATACATATTTGTTAAAATGATGAGTGAGTGAATTACTGAACATCACTACTACAAATTCCATGAGCTATGAGTTCAAAAAAACATCTCTTTGGATGTCAGTAATATTAGTAAGGGAAATGATATAAGAAATATCTATGTGGTAGATAGAGTACCCAACTAGGAAAAACAAACTTAGGGTTTCAGTTTCAGCTTTACTGTTTTCCATATAGGCATATATAATTTTAGGCAAGTCACTGTAACTCTTAGTCTAGTCAGTAAAATGCAGATAGTAATGTCTTTAAAACTTCTTGAAGGCAGGCACTGGTGACTCATGCTTACAGTCCTAACTACTCAGGAGGCTGAGATCTGAGGATCATGGTTTGATGGCAGCCTAGGCAAGAAAGTCCATAAGATTTTTGTCTCCATTTAACTGCCAGAAAAATGGAAGTGGTACTGTGGCTCAGTTTGATAGAATGCTAGCCTTGAGCAAAAAAAACTCAGGGACAGTGCCCAGGCCCTGAGTTCAATCCCCATAGACAGACCAAATAGACAAACAAAAATCAACCACTTGAGACAACAGTGCCATCTGATTTTTATTGATAGTACAAGTATTATTAATACCTTTCTACTGGTAGGGAAAATCTCAGGCTAGTTTATAGGAAGTGAAGTGTGTGTAGGTTAGAATTCCTTTATCAAGATCTGTGTATTCAGTTAGATCTTGGTAAACATGAGAATAAGACTAAGCAAATGAAACACAGAGGTTAGAGTCAGACAGACATGGTCATGTGAAAATTTAATAAATCCCAACAGAAAAATACTACACAATGCTTATGCTTGATAAAGTCTGGAAACTTAGTGAATTCCTCATGTCTTCTAGATATAATACCATTGTCAGACATGTGATTTTCAAATAGTTCGTCCACATACATGATTATCAGTAGTACTAGTCTACTACAGTTTCCATGTCATCAAACAGAAATTTATTTTCTTCAAATTCTAGAAACTTAAGCATAGAAACTTAAGATTAATGTGCTAGCAGCGCTGGCTTCTCCTGAGGCTTACTTCCTAGCTTATAGATAGCTCTGTTCTTTTTTTTTTTCCTTTTTGTCAGTTATGGAGTCTGAACACGGGGCCTGGGCATTGTTCCTGAGCTCTTTCTGCTCAAGACTAGTGTTCTACCCCTTTGGGCCATAGCTCCACTTCTGGTTTTCTGGTGGTTAATTGGAGATAAAAGTCTCATGAACTTACCTGCCCAAGATAGCTTTGAATCTGCATTCTCAGCTCTCAACTTCTTAAGTAGCTAGGATTACAAGTGTGAGCTACCATGCCTGGCAATAGCTCTATTCTTGCTGGGCCCTCAGATGGCCTTTTCTCCATGCATACATACTCTTGCTGTCTCTTTTTATAAAAATACCAGTCCTATTGTATTACACCATCGCTAATACCTCATTTAACCTTAATTACTTCCATAAAGGCCCTATGTCTAAATGCATCCATATTCAGATGAACTCTTCAACATGTAAATTTCAAAAGATACAGGTTAATCCATTGTGTTCTACCTACTGGACCCTCAAAATTCAAGCCCTTTTTTACATGCAAAATATATCTACACCATCCTAACAGCTTCAAAAGTCTTAAGTCATTCCAGCATCAACTCCAAGTCCCAAGTCTCATCTTTCTATTGTTTAAATCAGGTATGGGTAAAATTTGAGTTATGATTATACTAAATAAAAATAGTTCCCCCAGCTGTGAACCTGTGACCCCATAGACATATGCTTCAAGAATATCATAATGAATAATCAAGGAATAGAACTCATTCTCAAAGGGAGTGAATAGAAAGATGAAATGGATGACAGTTCTAAGCAAATCTAATACATCTGCAAGAAAAATTATGATAGATCTCTTGGGCTTGGTGATCTGTCCTTTAAACCCAGTGGGATGGCACATTTTTGCTGAAGACTTGGGTGGGAGCAGCCTGACCTTGGGAAATGGATGAGGTATCCCACCCTCTGAGAAGAGACATTGATCCATGAGCCTGATTTTTCTGGGCCTTTGGAAATGGTAGTGGTCCTACTAGTCTATGAATTGCCTTTGAGATCATTCTTCTCTTTTCTTGAAGGATATGACATATTCACAGTTGAACAGCTGCATCATTCCATCCTGTCAAATCCAAGAAGTCCAATAGCCTTTCTTCATTTTCCCTAGTTTCTGTTCCCTGTTAGTTCAAACTAGCAGTGCTTCTACTGGTATAATCCCATAATCTCTTTATGAAATGATAATCCAGCTAAAATCTTTGACATTCTCTACAGAACATATTTTTTCACTTCTTGCAATGTGTATCAGCTGGGAAATGTCCAAGTTCTCCTTTTTGCCTAGCAATTCCCTCAATTGATCTTTCACATTTCACCATAAGAACTTAAGAGAGGGCTGGGGATATGGCCTAGTGGCAAGAGTGCTTGCCTTGTATACATGAAGCCCTGGGTTCAATTCCCCAGCACCACAGATAAAAAAAATGGCCAGAAGTGGCGCTTTGGCTCAAGTGGCAGAGTGCTAGCCTTGAGCAAAAAGAAGCCAGGGACAGTGCTCAGGCCCTGAGTCCAAGCCCCAGGACTGGCCAAAAAAAAAAAGAAGAACTTAAGAGAAACCATGTCATAACTTCAACATTTTGTTTGTTTTTTTAATATTTACTTATTTATTGTCAAAGTGATGTACAGACAGATAACAGTTTCATACATAAGGCAGTGAGTATATTTCTTGTTCAACTTGTTACCTGCTCCTTCATTCCCCCCCTCCCCTTCCCCTTTCCCCCCATGAGTTATACAGTTGGTTTACACCAAATGGGTTTTTAAAAAATAACAATTATTTATTGTCAATGTGATGTACAGAGGAGTTACAGTTTCATATGTTTGGTCATGGGTACATTTCTTGTACTATTTGTTACCTCCTCCTTCACCCCCTACCCCTTCCCCTTTCTCTCTCTTCCCATGAGCTGTTCAGATGGTTTACACCATTTTGTTTAGAAATCTCTGCTAATTATCCAAGGCTGACACTGTAAAATTCTAACTTCTACAGTGCACTCTATTACAATTTAGCCATGTTTTTTTTGCTGTTTTATAACAAAGATTATCTTTCCTCAAATGCCCAATAACATGTTTCTAGTGCTGAAGGTGTGGCTCAAGTGGTAGAGCACCAACATGGCAAGCATTAGACCCTTGCATTTGGGGGCTGGGGATATGGCCTAGTGGCAAGAGTGCTTGCCTCGTATACATGAAGCCCTGGGTTCGATTCCCCATCACCACATATCTAGAAAATGGCCAGAGGTGGCGCTGTGGCTCAAGTGGCAGAGTGCTAGCCTTGAGCAAAGAGAAGCCAGGGACAGTGCTCAGGCCCTGAGTCCAAGGCCTAGGACTGATAAAAAAAAAAAAAGAAGACCCCTGCATTCAAACTCCAGTACCATCAAAAAACAAGAAATAGCATGCTTTTCATGTCCATCTAATCAGAATTACCTTTAATGTGTAAACTCCTATTAATAGTTCTTTTCTGGGCTGAGGATATGGCCTAGTGGCAAGAGCGCTTGCCTCGTATACTTGAAGCCCTGGGTTTGATTCCCCAGCACCACATATACAGAAAATGGCCAGAAGTGGCACTGTGACTCAAGTGGCAGAGTGCTAGCCTTGAGCAAAGAGAAGCCAGGGACAGTGCTCAGGCCCTGAGTCCAAGGCCCAGGACTGGCAAAAAAAAAAAAAAAATAGTTCTTTTCTGACAAACTAGCCTTTTTGTAACCAATGCCTTAAAACTCTTTTAGCCTCTGCTCATTACCAATTCCAAAGCTACTTCCATATTTTGAAGTGTTTGTTATAGTAGTATTCAACCCACCAATTTTAGTCTGAAATGGATGCCATAACAAAATACCACAGACTGAGAGGCTTATTCAATATAAATTCATTTCCTCACAGTTCTGGAGAACAGAAGGACAAGGTCAAAGTGCTAGCAGGCTTGTTTCCTTCCAATACTTCTCACTTTGTCTACCAAATGTCTCCCTTTGCTGTGTTCTCACATGGCATTTTCTTTGTGTATGCCCATCACTGGAGTCTCTTCTTATAAGGACACCCATTGGATTTGATGACTTCATATAACCTTAAATAGCTCCGGAACATCCCTATATCTAAATATAGTCATATTAGGAGTTAGAGTTCCAACATATAAATTTAGAAGAGCACAATCCAGTCCATAAAATTAGTTTACATTTTTTTCTTTCATAACTTAAAATACATTATCTGGCTGCCTTCTGAAATCCATAGTTTCTGTTAACCTTATTTTGTGTTCTTTGTGTGTGATAAATCACGTTTCTCTTGCTCCTTTTAAGATCCTATTTGTCTTTGTCTTTTGACAATTTTACTATAATATTCCTGGGTGTGAATCTCTTTATTTTTCCTTCTTAAAGAGGTTTTTTGAGCTTATTGAATGTGTCGATTCATATATTTAATAAAATTAGGAAGTTTTTGGCTATGATTGCTCTGACTTTGTCAAATAATTTTCTGCCCTGTTCTCTCTCTCTCTTCTCCTTTTAGGATTTCTATAATATCTATGTTAGTGTGCTTGGTGGTGTCCCACAAGTTTCTTAAGCTTTGTTCACTTTTGTTTCTTTTTTCTTTCTGCTTCTCAGACTCTGTAATTTCAATTGTCCTATTCAATGTCCTATTTTTTGTTTTCTTATTAAAATCTACTTGTTGATCCCCTCTGCTAAATATTTAATTTCTGTCATTGTACTCTTTAACTCCATAATTTCTATTTTGCCCTGTTTAATAATTTAAATATTTTATTTATATGCATATATTGTCTTCATGACTTGCTTTAAGTTTTGTCCTTGAGTTCTTTTAGTCTTCTGAGTATATTTAAAACAATTAATTTATTCTAGTAAGTGCAATCAATGCCTGGGCAGTTTTTTTCAGTTAATTTTTTTCTTTGAGCCATCCTTTTCTGTTGTATGTATGCCTTCTGATTTTGTTGATTATGGGATATTTAAATATTATAATGTGGTAACTCTAGAATTTAAATTCTCTGTTATCCTTAGTGTTTTTTCTTCTTAGTAGTTGAAAGCTTAGCTTGTGTTCAACTTTTGTCCTCTCTGAGTTTTCATAAAATATAATAGGTTATTAAAATCACTTTCTTAGTCTTTCTAGAACAATTTGGTCCTGGGAGCTCCTCTAATGCTTAGATCATTTACAATTCTGCATCAGACTTTACTTCCTTACTTATACTGAGCCTATAGATCAGCTAATGGTGAAAGCTTAGGGTTGTCAGGTCTTTTCTGAGCATTCATGGGTCTTTAATGTTTTTCAGTATATGTGAGTACTTTTTAGTGTTCTGGTTTCCCAAAGAAACTCTCCTTATGGACTTCTCTTCTAGCCATGAGTGGTTTTGCAGGTTTCAACTATACTCTTTTGCTTTATGGTGCTTTGTGTTTTTCATTGCTTTATAATACTTTTGAGCAATGCCTGCACCTTTTCTCTTCAGAGTAGAATCCCTGATAGTTAACATAACCAGTTGCCTGTGTCTGTTCTACACCATATGGTTTAAGAATAGAGAAATAAGGGCTGGAATGTGGCTTAGCGATAGAGTGCTTGCCTAGCATGCATGAAGCCCTGGGTTCCATTCCTCAGCACCACATAAATAGAAAAAGCCAGAAGTGGCACTGTGGCTCAAGAGGTAGATTGCTAGCCTTGAGCAAAAAGAAGCCAGAGACAGTGCTCAGGCCCTAAGTTCAAGCCCCAGGACTGGCAAAAAATAGAGAAATATAATAATTGGTAAATAGGGTCCATTTGCTCCTTCTAGGACCAGATATAGAGGTTCTATGCTAGTGGCACATGTTCCCATTTTCAAGACTGCTGCCAAGTATAGACATAATGGCTGATGAGAACAAGGTCAAGTAAAAACACCACTGAATTTACTTGCTATTTTCGAATTACCTTTTGCATACAGGATTGGCTTGATTTATGTGAACCTTTATTATCCAGAGTCTGACAGAGTAAGTTTCAGAATCTTTTTCCCCCTTGGTACTTCTGTGCAGGGACAAGAATTGGAGTTGCTCATTTTCTGTTTTACTGTTTTAAATATTTAAATTATTTTCATATAATATGATTACTGAAATACCAAAGACTTAAATTTACCATTTTATTTTTTCTCCATTTCATTTTTTTTCTACCAGGTACTTGAACATTTCTTTTTTGTACCAAGCTTGAACTACAGGCCTGGGCATAGTCCCTGAGCTTTTTTGATCAAAGCTAGTGGTCTACCACAGGTTTATGTCTAGTTTTTTGGTGGTTAATTATAGATAAGAATTTCATGGACTTTCCTGCTGGCTTCAAAGTACAATCCTGAGATCTCAGCTTCATGAGTAGCTAGAATGACAGGCATGAGTCACTGGTGCCTAGCCTGAACACTTTTTTAGGATTCCGTTTACCCCCATATTAACTGTTGAGAGAAAGAATAATTTGCACAGATTTTCACTATCATCCTTTGTATAAAAGAAGTGCTCCACTTCTGTGTCTTTCCTGGCGAATATGTGTGGATTTTAAATCTCTTCCAATTTAAAGAGTATTCCACACTCTTTTTTTTAAGTTTTGTAAAGACATCTGTACACTGGTGAAATTGGTTTTTCATATTAGAGCTTTTATAAATGAATTATATAATTGATAACTTCTCAATATAAGAAACTTTCTAGGTTCATGTTTCTCAGTAAACTCATTTTTACGAAAAAATACCTTCCATTTCTTCATGTTCCTCAGCCAAATTTACATTTTTCATGGCTTCCATTGTCACAAGACTTCAGTTGCAAAATAATCTACTCTTCTATCTTTTGGTCTGATAGTGTTTTCTTTTGTTCTTTTTTTTAAACTCAGGCTTTTTTTCAGCCTGTAACTCACCATGTGGTCAAAACTGATCTCAAATGTAACAATTCCCTGTCTCAGTTTTGTTAGTGCTGGGATTGCAGGTATGTACCACCATGCTTGGCCCCCAATAAGTGTTTTGAAGAGGAAAAATATTTGCCCACACATCATCCTAAACAGCAGCTGTAGCAGTGAACTATGACATCAGAACACTGTCTTTCCTTACTGTAATTGATTTGACAATATGTATTCTGTAGCATATTGTTTTGATGATGGAAACAACTTCCCTCCCCCCCTTCCATAGATGCATTAATGATACAATATGTTTCCTGTCACTGTATTTTCTTCTGTTATATCCATCTGGGTCATAGAAGAATGGCTTCAGCTTTGTGTGCTTTTCCTGTGTCTTCTTGATCAAGAAACACCTTTACCTCTATGTCCTCTGCCATAGCTGGTCTAACAGTGAAAGTGATAATTTATTTCCATATCTCCAATGGAAAAATACTTGATTGGACACAAAAATCAATCTTTTAAATTTATACCTCCCTAGAATCATCTGTTTGGTAATTAATTAAACATTAAAAGTGCATATCTTGCTCCCAGACAGCTGCCTGGATTTCTGTGGCCTTCTTGTCTATTTATGCTCTGCCAAAAGACAAAGCCTTTCCATGAGATGTTTTCTACAGTCAGAGCTACATGAATCATGAAAGATATTCTCTGTACTCTACCTTTTACAGTTATTTCTGCTTTGATCATTAAGAAACTATCCTATATCCAGGTTTTATCTAATCATCTGTGCTCTAGCCAGGAAAGAAATCTCTAAACTATACCACTGTATAGGTTGTGAAGAAAGCTTACTATTTCTCTATCTTCACCTTCTTTCTTTATTCTAGTAAAGAGAGAAATACAGTTCATTTCTTCCACAGCTATATTTACTTTGGTCACAAAAGAAGCTTTCAATATCCATGTCTTCTCAAGTTATAGCTTCCTTGAATTTCTAATATTTACTTCATATTCTTTTATGTCATTCCTGGGGCTTGAACTCAGGGCCTAAGCACTGTCCCTGGTTTCTTTTTGTTCAAGGCTAGCACTCTACCACATGAGCCACAGTGCCACTCCTGGCTTTTTGTTTATGTGGTGCTGAGGAATGAAACCCAGGGCTTTGTGCATGCTAGGCAAGCACTCTACTTTTGTGTGCCAGTCCTAGGGAGCGGGTGCTGTCTCTGAGTTGCTTTATTCAAGGTTTACACTTTTCCACCACTTCTGGATTTTTTGAGGGAGGAGGTGATTAATTGGAGATAAGAGCCTCATGTTACCTGCCTAGACTGTCTTTGAACTACAGTCATCATATCTCAGCCTCCTGAGTACCTAGGATTATAAGTGTGAACCACTAGTCAAAGGCTTTCTTCATATACTTATCCCAGCCATACTTTCTTTGGTAGCTATTGAAATCTTCCATTTTAATATCTTTCAACTTGTTATTTCTCTAGTCATATTCTCTTTGAGTGTGAATGAAATCTTCCATAACATCTTGGAAGAACAATACCTCTCTCTTTGCTAGCCATTTCTGCTCTGGCCACTGAAAAAGTTTCCTGTGTATATATCTTATATGGCAAGTCCTTTTTGTTTTGTTGATTTGAGATAGAGCATTACTATGCTGACTAAGTTGGCCTCAAACTCACTACATAGTCCAGGGTGGCCTCAAAGTCATGATCCTTATGTCTTGGTCTCACAAGTGCCAGCAGAGCAACTTTTTGATAATGGAAGTCTTTCATGTCCTTGTGTTCCCTAACCCTACCTTATTTTGGCTAGTGAAAATATATTTTACTCAATTGTCTTTTCTAGCCATAGCTGCCATTGTATTGAAAGCATCTTTCCACTTCTATTTATTTTCTTAATATAGTTAAGTCATCTCACAATGCTGTATTTTCTCCAGACATAGTTGCTTTGATTCTGAAATAGACCTTGACACACCATATCTTTTTGAACCCTATTTATTCCGTTCCAGAAAGAAATCTTCGATCTCCAATCCCCACCTCCCAGGCCGCCCTTCAGCCATCTCAAATTTATAGTTACTTTGATTTTAAAAAGAGATCTTTTATCTCCTTCCCTGTTCCATCCATAAATATAATTTTATGAAATTAGCCTTATCCTCTGTTGTCAGCAGTTCTCAAAGTATGATCTGATATGCCTTAGGAGTCTCTTTTAAAACTACATTCCTGTATAAAGTCAGATTTTTGTATACTTTTTCCTATACCAAAATAACATACTATAACAATTTGAATACATAAATAAACAAGAAAATTTATTAGGAAAGATATTGTACAGATATGTTAAAATGTTAACTAATACAATTTTCACCATTTTGGATAATATATGCATTTTATATATTTGTTAACATATAATGAGCTTTTAGTTATTTTACATAAATGTATACTGAACTGTTCTTTTACATTTTAGCCTTAATTTTATTTTTATAAATTCCAGTAGCTATAACTCACACATACCTTTAAAAAGTGCTAAGCACTGATGGCTCACACCTGTAATCATAGCTGCTCAGGAGGCTGAGATCTGAGAATCACAGTTGGAAGTTAGCTTGGACAGGAAAGTCCATGACACTCTTATGTGCAAGTAACTGCCAGAAAACTGGATGTGGAGCTGTGCCTCAAAGTGACTTGAGCAAAAAAAGCCAGCAGCATCCAGGTCCACAGTTCAGGCCCTAGGACCAGCACTAAAAGACAAAAAATTGAGGGACGGGGCATGGTGGCACATACCATTTATCATATGTATTCAGGAGGCAGAAGCAGGAAGATCAAAGTCCAAATTTGTCCCAGGCAAAACACAAGACTACAACTGAGAAACTAAAGGAAAACTGGATAGGGGGCATGGTTCAGGTGGCAGAGTCTTTGCCTAGAAAGTGCAAGGCCTCAGCTCTAGTATTTCAAAAAAATTGTTCAAGGGGGCCAGGTGTCACACGCTTGTTAATTTCAGCAGGTAGGAAGCTGAACCAGGCAAATCATAAGTTCAAGGCCAATTTGGGCTACATAACAACTTTCTTCAAAAGCTGAAACAAATGGACAATTGAAGGATTTTTGAGAAAATGTTTGAGACCTGTAGCTGTATGCCTTTCTTGATCATAGCTATTGAATTAAAAACCAAGACAAACCAAACCAAAATAATCCTTTACTGCCAAGATTGGTTCTGGGTACACATTGCCCTGTTTTTTTATTTTTGTTTTTGTTTTACAAATCCTGGCTTCTTTGTTCAATAAAGAAGGACTTTGCTTTTATGTCTAGATTAACCATGAGCATCTTTTTTGTTTTTAATATTTGTGCAGATCCTGACGTTTACACTCAAGGCCTGGGAGTTTTCCCTAAACTTTTGTGCTCTCAAGGTTAGTACTCTCCTTAGATCTCAGCCTCCTGAGTAGCTAGGATTATAGATGTTAGCCAACAGTGCCTGGCACTTTTTATTTTTTGCTAGAAAATTTGCCCATTTCCCTGGCTTCAAATGCTATAAATATTCTATATGCCTTTGAGTTCTTATTTACATTGGCTATGGCAACAAGGTTCCTGAAAGAAAATTCTCTACTTTCCAGTTTTCAATGGTCAAAGCTACTTTGATCAGAAAAAAAACAAGTCTGTGCCAAAACGAGAATGAATTTACTTTATACTTGAAGGATGTTTTTCTATACCTTTGTTTCTATTAGCATTGGTCACCTTATATAAGAAAATAATCTTGTAGCCCTTACATCTGCCCAGCTGTAGCTACTTTTCATTCAAGAAGCCTTCTAATTCCTTATTTAAATCTGTCATAGCTATCTATCTTGTTCATGAAGTATTTCATCTTTCTTTGGAGCTACAAATGGACAACATAATTAGACAATATGTCTTCTATTTTCAACCTCTTAATCTTTACTAGGCACAATAAATTTATTAACAAAGACCTCTCTTTTTCTCATGTCCCAAATGGACTTATCTACCTTATTTAGAAAAAAATGTCACTGATAAAATAAATTCTCCCTCCTCCTCTCCTTTAGCCCACACACATTTTCCACATGGCTCCAGTATTTACAAAAGAACTTGTCAACCTCCTCATATACTCTAGTCATAGCTGATCCTCCTTTGACCCATTCATGGTTAGAGTTTTTGGCTTTAGCTTCCCAAGTGCTAGAATTATAAGCACAGACCACCAAGTCTGGCTCCATGGTTCGTTTATTCACAAAGCAAGACTGACTTTGCAGCAGAAGAACATGGCAAAATGGTTTGGAGCAGAATGTATGCAGGCATGTTGGTTAGACGTGCATTATAGTTCTATCACTTACTAGCTACATAACTTCGGACAATTAATTTTTAAATTTATTTATTCATTTTTTTCTGATTGAACTCAGGGCCTGGATGCTGTCCCTGAGCTTTTTGGCTAGCACTCTACCATTTGAACCATAGATACACTTCTGGCTTTTTGGATGATTAATTATAGATAAAAATCTCATGGATTTTTCCTGCCTCAGCTGGCTTCCAACCATGATCCTCAGATCTCAGTCTCCTGAGTAACTAGGATTACAAGCTTGAACCACCAGCAAGCAATGAAATTAATTTCTTCAATGCCTCAACTTTTCCATTTCATAAGATAGGGTTAATAACAAAATGCCTACCTCTTATGGTTGTTTTTAATCCTCCATAACTATCTGTACTTCTCATATGATTACTTTGTTAATGAAAGAAACCTGTCATTTAGCCTGCTACTCAAGCTACTCTGTCTACATGTTCACATAGAAATCATTTTTTTAAGTTTTTATTATCAAACTGAATTACAGAGGGGTTACAGTTTCATACATTAGGCATTGGATACATTTCTTGTACTGTTTGTTACTTTGTCCCTCATTCACCCTCCCCCTCCCCTTTTCCCTCCCCCCCCATGAGTTGTTCAGTTTATTTACACCAAACAGTTTTGCAAATATTGCTTTTGTAGTTGTTTGTCTTTTTTTACCCTGTGTCTCTCGATTTTGGTATTCCCTTTCACTTTCGTAGTTCTAATGCCAGTATACACAGTTTCCAATATACTCAGATAAGATACAGAGATAGTGTAGATACAACCACAGGAAGGTGATACAAGAAGATCATCAATAATAGAAGCTACAGTTACACATGGCACGTTGAAAGTAGTTACAACTGTGATATAACAATCGTTTCCATAACATGGAGTTCATTTCACTTAGCATCATCTTATGTGTTCATAAGGGTATAGCTATTGGGCTCTTGTGACCCTCTGCTGTGACTAGCCTAAACCTGTGCTAATTATTCCCTATAAGGGAGACCATAGAGTCCATGTTTCTTTGGGTCTGGCTCACTTCACTTAGTATAATTTTTTCCAAGTCCTTCCATTTCCTTACAAAAGGGGCAATGTCATTATTTCTGATAGAGGCATAAAATTCCATTGTGTATATGTACCACATTTTCCTGATCAATTTGTCTACTGAGGGGCATCTGGGTTGGTTCCAGATTCTAGCTATGACAAATTGTGCTGTGATGAACATTGTTGTGCTGGTGGCTTTACTGTGATTTTGTTTGTGGTCTTTTGGATAGATACCCAAAAGTGGGGTTGCTGGGTCATAAGGGAGTTCTATGTATAGCCTTCTGAGGAATCTCCATACTGCTTTCCAGAGTGGCTGAACCAGTTTACATTCCCACCAACAATGAAGTAGGGTTCCCTTTTGGCCACATCCCCTCCAACAATTGTTATTGTTAGTTTTCTTGATATAGGACATTCTTACTGGGGTGAGATGAAATCTCAATGTTGTTTTGATTTGCATTTCTTTTATGGCCAGTGATGTAGAGCACTTTTTCATATGTCTCTTGGCCATTCTCATTTCCTCATCAGAGAAGTCTCTTTGTAAGTCTTTAACCCACTTGATGAGGGGGCTATTGGTTCTTTACGGTTTTGTTTTGGAGGAAGGTAATTTTTTAGTTCTGCATATATTTTAGATATGAGGCCTTTGTCCGTTGAATGGCCGGTAAAGATCTTCTCCCAATCTGTGGGCTTTCTGTTTATCTTGCAAGCTTCACATAGAAATCTTTTATTGAGATGATAACATTGGCCATGTCCACTTTTCTCACAAGAAAGTGTTTAACTTTCCGTTGGGATGCCTTTTCTTTCCACCAGTTTGTGGGCTTAAACTCAGTACCTGGAGTGCTGTTCCTGAGGGTTCTTTCCATTTCTTTCACAAGACTAGCACTTTACCACTTAGCCACAGCTCCACTTCTGGTTTTTTGGTGGTTAGCTGGATATAGGAATCTCACAAATTTCCTGCCCAGGTTGGCTTTGAACTACAATCCTCAGATCTCAGCCTCCTGAGTAGTTAGGATTACAGACGCGAGGCCCTGGGGCCTGGCTTGGGATGACTTTTTAATGAAAGAATCTTTCCATTTTTCTACATCTGTACCAGTTTTGCTACCCTGACTCTAAAAGAAGTCATCTACCTTTGCTCTGTCCTGCTTATAAAACAAATCTAAGGGCTGGGAATATGGCCTAGTGGCAAGAGTGCTTGCCTCCTACACATGAAGCTCTTGGTTCGATTACCCAGCACCATATATATGGAAAACGGCCAGAAGGGGCGCTGTGGCTCAGGTGGCAGAGTGCTAGCCTTGAGCGGGAAGAAGCCAGGGACAGTGCTCAGGCCCTGAGTCCAAGGCCCAGGACTGGCCAAAAAACAAAAACAAAAACAAAAAACAAATCTAAATCCATGTCTACTTTATCTGTGTGAATTTATAGTTTTTCCTTTGCTTTAAAACTTTTTAATGGTTGATTAGACATAATTAAAAGCCATTGTGGAGCCAGGTGCTGGTGGCTTATACCTATATACGTATAATTTTAGCTACTCAAGAGGCTGGGATCTAATGATTGTGGTTCAAAGTCAGCCCAAGCAGGAAAGTCCATGAGACTCACGTCAAATTATCCATAAAAAGCCAGAAATGGAGGTATGGCTCAAGTGGCAGAGCACTACCCTTGAGCAAAAAAGCTCGGGGACAGGAGGCCAGGCCCTGAGTTCAGCCTCAAGACTGGCACCAAAGGAAGCAGAAGCCATTCTGGGCAGGAAAGTTCTCTAGACTCTATCTCAAATTAACCAGCAGCATAAAGTAGGACTGAGGGCATGGCTCATATAGTAGAGCGTCAGCCTAGCAAGCATGAGGTCCTGAGTTCAAACTCCAGTAAAACACACACACATGCACACACACACACACACACACACACACACACACACACACACACACACTGTTCATGGTTTCTGACTACCATCTATTAACACTTGTTTGTCTCTTTCAGATATTTCTGACCAGAACTGTCATGTATTTCCGAAGCATTCTATCAAATCCCAACAACTTGCCTAGCAACTATCTTCAAGTCAAAGTCCCAAGAGCATCTGGACATCAGCCACCACTTCTCTGTATTTTCATCAAGGCTAATTCTTCAGCAGCATGTCAAAGAAGTCAGTAGAGAAAGACCTAACAAGTTCCTGCAGGCATACCTTAATTCACAAACAAGAGGAAGTCAAGAGGCAGGTATATTATAAGACAGATAGGAGAAGTTGGAGAAGATCTCAGTAACAGAGGGAAATGGATTGAACTGTATAAGATTCAACCTAAAGAGAAGTGTGTGTAGGGTAGGACTTGGGAAAAACCTGGAAAATTACGCTGTCACTATAGTAAATTTTTAACTTTCTCTAAAATACACGCATATTTTCTTATATGTCATTTTTCCCCCATTACCTGGGCTTGAACTCAGGGCCAGGGCACTGTCCCTGAACTTTTTCACTCAAGGCTAGCCCTCTGTTATTTAAGCCACAGCTACACTTCTGGCTTTTTGCTGATTAACTGGAGATAAGAGTCTCACAGACTTTCCTGACTGGGCTGGCATCGAACTTTGATCCCTAGATTTTAGCCTCCTGAGTAGTTAGGATTACAGACATGAGCCATCAGTGCCCAGAACATATTGTTATTAAGAGAGAAAATGTTATTCTTAGGTAGTGGTTTTATGTTAAAGATTTATATTGTTGCTTTGCAGAACTTTCAAAGTTGTTGTGGATTGACTAACATTTCTTTCATTTCTGAATTTTTTCATTCCTTTCTTTATCCAAAGAATATTAAGCCTCTCTTATGGACTATGATTTCTAATAACAGTACAGCTCTAGAAACACAATTTTCTTAGAAAATGCTTTTATCAGAAAAGACAAGACATCTGGGTGCTGGTGGCCCATGCCTGTAATCTTAGCTACTCGGGAGGATGAGATCTGATGATTGCGGTTCAAAGCCAGCCTGAGCAGCAAAGTTCCCGTGAGATTCTTATTTCCAGCTAACCACTCAAAAACCAGAAGTGACTCTGTGGCTCGAATTTGTAGAGCACTAGCCCTGAACAACAAAAAAAACCTCAAAGACAGCTCCCAGGCCCTGAATTCAAGCCCCACAACCCACAGACAAAAAATAAATAAATAAATAAATGAATAAATAAATAAATAAATAAATAAATAAACAGACAAGGCTATGGAGTGTCAGCCAATCACTTCAGGTATTTCCTTTAGCTCAGGATTTTATTTTGTTTCCCAACTTTCATGAGAATAGGATTGATGTTATAGTGCCATAAGTTTTGACAGATTCTCTTTCCCTGATATTAAAATTATATTTAACTGATACATAGTAACTACACAAATGTATGGGGAACAATGTGATATTTTGTATAATAATAAAATCAATCTATCACCTCAAACATTACCGACACTAAATCATGAGCAAATCACTTGAAAAAGACAAATAGCCTGTAAAAAAAAAAAAAGATGAATTAGGAAGTGACACTGTAGCTCAAAGTGGTAACCTTGAGTGAAAAAGCTCAGGGAAAGTGTTCAGGTCCTAAATTCAAGCCCTACAATCAACAAAAAAATGAATCTGTAATAAAAAGTGCCCCATCAATGAAAAGCTCAGGACCATTGTTGCCAGTGCTGAATTCTACCAAACATTGAAGGAAAAACTAAACCCAATTATTCTCAAGTTATTCCAAATGTATTCTGTAAAGGATCCTGACATGAAAGTTAGACCAACCTACAAGCAATGAAATAACGCTACAAACTAATATTACTGATCAATGTTCTTTGAACCTTAGAAAGCTTATACTCCTGGACGACTTTGGTTTTTGCTATTTCCAGTAAAAGTAACACCAGTTTTCAGTTGCTGAAGACAGCCAAGATCAAACCAAATTCTTGAGAATGATATCAGTCTCTGTGGGAGAGTGACCATTTTAAGTGAAAGCTACATTAATATATATGGACTTTAATATCTTTGAGGAATGAAATCCTGACTTGTCAGTAGAAAGATGCAGGGTCACATTTTATTACCTACTGGAGAGATAGAAGCCAAAAGAGAGCTCTTGATTATCAGATCAGAGAACTGTGTTATACGGAAGGACTTAGAGTAGGACAATACAGTAGCAGAACTTTCTACCTACACCAGAGAGCCCTCCATGCTACAACTGAAGAGGAGACCTGGATATCAACCGTAAACTTAAAGAGTTTTAAATGTGAAAGGAAGAGAGTTGACTTTTTATTGATGCTATGTGCTATTTGGGTTTGATGATGCACTTTCCAAGTATGAAATGTATAATGTGGGTGTGTTTGTGTGTCTGTAGTTCCAGATACTCAGGAGAATGATACAACAGGATTGCTTGAGTCAAAGAGTTCACAGCCAGCCTGGAAAACAGGGAAATCCTGAATCAAAAACAACTTCAGAACAAAAAAATGTATAAACTTTCAAGTAAGTTTGTGGGCTTAAGAGTGAGCTCAGGGGAGAGAGAGACAATGAATCATTAATATTTTATGTAGATAGTATTTCATTATTTATTGATACTCATTCGGCACAACAAATGCTCCCTTGGGTCCATAAAATATAAAAGATATATTTGCATTATATCTAAAATCAATGTATATCCTTGAGTCAAAAATACCTCATTGTCAGGTGCTGGTGGCTCATGCCTTTAATACTAGCTACTTAGGAGGCTACTGTAGACTTCTACAGGAGTACTACTATTGTAATGTCAGCAGTATTCACAGTGTCTTCACCAGGAATAGACCATGTCTCAAGAAACCATTTTCTTTGCTTTGTAGCAATTCAGCCACATCTTCAGGCTCTACTTCTAATTTGGCTTCTCTTGTTTCTACCGCATGGCCACTGAAGTCTTTATCCCTGCAAAAAATCCTCTGTGAGGATTAGAATCAACTTCTTCAAAACACCTGCTAATGTTGATATTTTGACCTCTTTCTTTGTGTCAGGAATGTTCTTGACGGTGATTGAATGCTTCCCAAAAGGTTCTCAATTTACTTTGCCCAGATGCATCAAGGGGATCCCTGTCAATAGTCTTATAAAATATAAATAATTAGACTTGAAAATCAAATTATGCCTTGAGCCACAAGTTGTAGAGTGGATGTTGTGTCCGCAGTCATGAAAACATTAATCTCATTATAAATCCCTATCAGAGCTGACCCAAGAGCCCTGATAAGGAGCTCTTCTTCTGCTCTTTGGCCAGTTGCATTATCAAGGAGCAGTAATCTTTTGAAAGAAATTGTTTTTTTTTCTGGATAGTAGACCTCAACGGTGGGCTTAAAATATTCAGTAAGCCATGTTGTAAACATGCTGCCATCCAGACCTCACTGCTCCATTTATAGAATACAAGCAGAGCAGATCTAGTATAATTCTTAAGGGCCCTAGGATTTTCAGCATGTTAAGTATTAAATTTACTCACTGCATTAGCCCTTGACAAGAATAGCTTATCCTTTGAAGCCAGGCATTGGCTTCTCCTCTCTAGCTACAAAGATTCTACATTGAATCTTCTTCCAAGAGAAAGGTGTTTTGTCTATATTAAAAATTAACTGTCCAGTGTGGTGGCCTTCATCAATGACTTTCTCTAAGTCTTTTAGGTCACTTCCTAAAGCTTCTTCATCCACACCTACTGCTACCAGAACCTTGAATTTTATGTTATAGAAATGGATTCGTTCATTAAATCTCATAACCCAACTTGTGTTGAAACATTTCTTCTCCAGCATCTTCCCCTCTCTCAGCTTTCATAGAAGTGAAAAAAATGAAGTTCCTACTCTGGATTAAGCCTTGGCTTAAGGGAATGTTGCATCTGACTTAGTCTTCTATCCAATCAACTGAGACTTTCTCCCTATCAGCAATATGGCTGTTTTGCTTTTTTTTTTCGCATTATGTTTTCCTGGATTAGCACTTTAAATTTCCTGGAGAACATTTCCTTTGCACTCAAAACTTGACTGTTTGGTACAAGAGTTCTAACTTTCAGTATCTTTCAGCTTTTGACATGCCTCCTAACTAAACATAATAATTCCTAATTTTTTAATTAAAATAAGGGGCATTCAACTCTTGAACAACTACAAACCATTGTGGAGTAAATAACTGACCTGACTTCAATATTGATATGTAGTCATAACAGTAGGGAATATGGGATTTTAAAGAAAGAAAAAGAAAGGGGGGGAGGAAAAGATGGAAGGAGGGAGAGATAGACAAAAAGGAGAGAGAGGGAGGGAGAGAGAGAAGGGAGAAGTCAGTCAGTGGAGTAGTCAAAACACACCATTTGTTCAATTATCCATTTTATATGGATGTTCTTTGTGGTACCTCAAATAATTGTAATAGTAACCTCAAAGATCGTTAGCACAGATCACCATAATAAGTATAACAATAATGAAAAGGCTTGAAATATTGCAAGAATTATCAAAAATGTGACACAGAGACACAAAGGGAGCATAAGCTGTTGGAGAAAATGGTATCAGCACAATTGCTTGATATTAGGTTGCTACAAACCTTCAATTTATTGAAAAAAGTGGTAAGTTGGAGGAAGTAGACTGTGGCTCAAGTATTAGAGTACCAGTCTTGGGTGAGAAAGCTAAGCAAGAGCCTGAAGCCTTGAGTTTAAGCCCAAAATAAAATAAAATTTTGGAGTTAGAAAACTGTGATAACTACAAAGTGTGATAAAGTGAAGCCTAATAAAATGAGATGTGTCTGTAGTCAAAATGTATGATCAGATGTCGGGCACCAGTGGTTCATGCCTATAATGTTACTAAAGAGGCTGAGATTTGAGAATCACAAGTCAAAGCCAGCTCAGCTTCATGAGACTGTTATCTCCAATTAAAGTGCCAAAAAATAAAGGCCAGAAGTGGAGCTGCGGTTCAAGTGGTAGAGTGCTAGCCTTGAGCAAAAATGCTCAGGGATAGTACTTAGGCTCTGAGGTCAAGATCTAGGAATAGCACAGAAAAATATGTGGTAAGTTTGTGGGGCTATCATACTTCTGGAATATGACTCAAACTTAACCTGCAAAAGAGCCCATCAATACACCTGCGACAACAGTTTCTGAATTGGATTGAAAGAAGTGGATAGTGGACAATAGTGGGTAGTTTAAACTTAGGATGTTCAGGTTTTCTGGGAAGTGACATTGCTGATACACATGGTCACAAGAATGGGTTCCAAGTGCCATGTTTGCTATTATTTTTCTATGACCATAACTGATTGACTCAAGATAGACATCAGACTCAGCTCATCTATTCACAGTCCCTTATCTGAGAATTTAAAATTGAGATAGAGAAATATTGTTCCTGACACCAAATTTAATATACTTGTTGAAGGGTAACTTTTTTTGTTTGTGCCCGTCTTAGGTCTTAAACTCAGGGCCTGAGCATTATAACTATCTTTTTGCTAATTAATTGGATATAAATAAGTCTTATGGACGTTCCTGCCCAAGCTGGCTTTGAATGGCAGTCCTCAAATCTCAGCCTCCTGAGTAGTTAAAACTATAGGCATAAATCACAGGCATCTGGATACAAGTGTGACTTTTAACTCTGTAAATGGATGCAAAAGAAATGTCACATTGTTTTATTTTAGTTTAATTAAATTTGACTCCAAAACTGCACTCAACTGAGCTGGTGGGAAACTAAATCCAATTTAATTTTTGAGCTCCACCTCCTGTAAATCATAGAAGGATAAAAGAGTCTTATGAGAGGAAGGGAATTAAGGAAAGGGGAGGATTTATAAGAGGGGAGTAAAAGAGGGCAAAGAGGCTCTAATATGATCAAAGTACTTTGCATGCATTTATTAAAATGTCACAATGTTACAATGAAGTAATATATTATTGTGTATAATTAACTAATAAAAGAGTTAAAAAAGGAAAGAAAATTAAATATCTTCTAGGTATCTTCTTGTTTTGAATGTAACTCCTCTGAGGCAAAAGAGCACAAAGGAAGAGCATATCAGACGTAACTACACTTTTGAGAGGAAATAGGACAAACTCCATGGAGAGAGGAAAAACCCTACAAATTAATGATTTAATGAATGAATGCTTTCATAAATTATGCTGCTATGTATATAACAGTACCGATTGTTACCATTGGACAGTATGTAAATTGTTGAGCTGTGTAGTGGATATTTTATGGTACCTTTAGGGTAATTTCTCCAGATCTCTGACACATTCTTCCTTTTCTGGTTACTACCATGTGGTTTGTTTTAATCTTCAAAACTTAGTTAAGAGCCACAGTAATGGGACTAATGCAATGTGATGGTCAAGTTCACATGTTAACTTGGGTAGGCTAACATTCTCCAATAACTAATCAAACCCCAATTTGACAAGTGTTAATATCTAAAATGTACAAGGAACTTCAAAACCTCAATAGAAAAAAAGTACATATACAAATAATCCAATGAAATGGGTATAGATCTAGCCAGGAGCTGCTAACTCACATCTATATATATACTCTTAGCTACTAAGGTGATTGAGATCAGGAGAATGTGCTTTGAGGCTAGCTCAGGCAGAAAAGTTTGCTAGATTCTATCTCCAAAATAAGCAGCGAAGAGCAGGGCTGGTTAGAACCGTGTTAGAATATCTGTTGAGTAACTATGAGACCCTGAGTTCAAAGCCCAGTACTACCAAAAAAGGGGGAGTGATAGACTCAAATAGACATATGTAGACCTAAATAAAAAGATATATGAATGGTAGGTACATGAAAAAATGCTTAACATTACTAATCATCAGTAAATGGAAATCAAAACTACAATGAGCTATTACCTCACCCCATTTAGTATGACTACTATCAGAAACACTAAAGGTAAGTGTTAGAAAATATGAAGAAAAATAAATCTTTGCACACTACTCAAGGAAATGTAAAGAAGTACAGCCATTATAGAAGACATATGGAAATTTCTCAAAAATTAAAATTAAAAAAGCTATTTAAAATGTTAGTATTTACAGGTAAAAATATTGAAAACACACCCTCTTTCAAATCAGTAACAAATCATGTTAAGCCTTACAGTGCCAGTATCTCCATCTGATGCTATGTGTGCACTACACATGTGGAGTTGTTGTATGTGTGCTATATAAAGGGAGTAATATAAAGAAACTGCTGTTATCCTTTCATGGGACTGGATAAATTTTTGAAATAAAAGAAATGAAATTCTACCTAGAAAACAAGTTAAAGATATTCCACATACTTTGACAATAAAGAAAAATTTAAAAAATTTAAAAAGGTATTCCAGCACATATTGCAAGATAAGCCATGAATGTTGAATGTTATTTGCCAAGGGATACATAAACCTAATTTTGGATTGGACTGTCACTCACTAAAGACATTTCATTCGGATTTCAGCTCCAAGTCGGAGGTCTTCACAATTCCTGAGTTGATTGTTACAAACCATGTTTCTAGATGTTTATCCTGGATGCCACTGAGGGGTCAAAGCTCAAGTGGAGAGACAGAGGAGTGAATACAAAATGCAAAGCAGGTAGCATCATGGACTTGTCTCTCATGAGAAGTGCAAAATTATTGAATAAAATTTTTATCAAAAATTAACTTTTTAGTGACTCTGGGGGAAAAAATCTAAAAGGCTACCTATATCAAACAAGCAAATATTGAATAAGGAAAAAGACAGCCGAAAAGGTAACACCTCCTCTGCATAGCTGCTATCTTGAAGAAAGCAATCTGCATTATCAGTATAGAATCTTGTCTCTGGTTCACAAGAGAGCTGAGTAACCTAACCTTATTCCCAAACAACTATGGTTGTCCACATAGGGCCCGAGCACTGATATGATGGTGTAATCTCTGCTTCTCTTATGTGAAGATCTGCTCAACATGGAAAGGTTGCCATGTAGAATGCACGCATGTTTGTGTGTGTGCGTGTGTGTGTGTGTGTGTGTGTGTGTGTGTGTGTGTGTGTGTGAGAGAGAGAGAGAGAGAGAGAGAGAGAGAGAGAGAGAGAGAGAGAGAGCCGGTACCAGAGCTTGAATTTAGAGCCCACTGCTATCACTTGGCTTTCTTGCTCATGGCTGATGTTCTACCACTTGAGTCACCCCTCAAGTCTGGCATTTTGCTTGCTGATTGGAAATGGAATCTTGTGGAATTTTCTGACAGGTTGGCTTCAAACTGAGATCATCCAGGTTTCAGCCTCCTGAGTTTCTAGGATTACAGGTGTGAGCAACTGGTACACTGCTGAAGAGGGTATTTTAAAGAAACACTTTAAGGAAAACAATCTGTTGCCACCTGAGACAAAATAGTACAGTTAAGGCTGTTCAAGGAAATTTTATTAATGCTACTTCTTAGTCATAGTAAGGTCTATTTTACTTAGGAGAACTATAACAATAGAGTTTGTTATCAGTGGGGAAGACTGGGCTCAAATTCAAGTAAAATGAAAGCAACTGGAGATTTATAGCCAAGGAACATAGCTGGAGAAGGAAGAAACTTCAAGGTAAGGGGAATTTTTGGTTAATTCAATTTGACTGGAGTATTACTGAAGGCATGGAAGGATGAAAAGGTATTGAGGTGGGAATCTCAGCTGTCAAGAATGCTGAAATCTGGGGCTGGGGATATAGCCTAGTGGCAAGAGTGCCTGCCTTGGATACACGAGGCCCTAGGTTCGATTCCCCAGCACCACATATACAGAAAAAATGGCCAGAAGCGGCGCTGTGGCTCAAGTGGCAGAGTGCTAGCCTTGAGCGGGAAGAAGCCAGGGACAGTGCTCAGGCCCTGAGTCCAAGGCCCAGGACTGGCCAAAAAAAAAAAAAAAAAGAATGCTGAAATCTGAGGATCTTGGTTCAAAGACAGCCCCCACAGGAAAGTCCGTGAGACTTATTTGCAATTAACCAGCCCAAACTGGGAGTGGAGCTGTGGCTTAAGTGGTAGAATGCTAGCCTTGAAAGACAAAGTTTAGAGAGTGCCCAGGTCCTGAATTCAATCCTTAGTACCAGCACACACACACACACACACACACACACACACACACACACACACACACACACAGAGAGAGAGAGAGAGAGAGAGAAAGAGAGAGAGGAGAGGAGAGATTGAAGATAGAGGATAAAGAATTTGATCAGAGAATCAATAATGAGGGAGTTTTGCTAAATTAGTATCGAAGGGTTCCCGCTAAAACCTGACTAAGCAGGTGAAGAAAGGCAATAAACTAAGGACAGAGCCCAAGGTCAATAAGGGGACTCAGAAGACACTGATTCAAGTCTAGTAAAAAAAGAGAGAGAGTTTTATGAAGGTGATCAATAGACTGGTTGAAAACTAGAAATTAGTTTCCTTGAAAAATTCCTTGGAAAGCTTGCACATATTTGGGAATCTAGAAAAACATGCCTATATCCAAGGCAGGAGAAAGCTCAGAAAATCCCTAAGCTTTTACTTCTTTCTACTCAGCACAAGAGAGAGAGAAAATGACTTGGTTAAGTGTTGAGAGTGCCCAACACAAGCCAACCTGTGAGATGTGGAAAAATATTTTATTTTTTAAATTATTTTCTTCTTTTCTTTAACTCCAGGCATTCAAGGAAATCTCCGTAAAAGAACATTAACTCACCACAAATTATAGGAAAACAGATTGTAGAGACCACACACAGAAACCACTGACTTCACAAAAATAGTTTGGAAAAGTCACTTGACAGAGTTGGGGATGTCGCTGTAGTAGAGCACTTGCTGAGTGCGTGCAAGGCTCTAGGGTCAAAACCTAGCTTTGCAAAGTGTCATTAAACAAAAAGTGTCATTAATCCAAAGAGGAGTTTCATTTATCAGAACGTTCAAACCATTCAGAGTTAGATAATATATTACGAG
Source organism: Perognathus longimembris pacificus (assembly GCF_023159225.1). Taxonomy (NCBI): domain Eukaryota; kingdom Metazoa; phylum Chordata; class Mammalia; order Rodentia; family Heteromyidae; genus Perognathus; species Perognathus longimembris. Next base: position 57,008,315 of record NC_063188.1, read on the forward strand.
GCAGGCAAACAATCAAATAAATATGGCCTATTCACAAAACATAGTTAACTAAAATATTCCTGACAATGCACAGACACTAGACTTGGTAGACAAAGGTTAGTAGATCTACTATCCTCAATATGTACAAACATCTAAAGGAAATCAGAAAACAGATGTTTCCACAAATAGAGAATATCAATAAAGAAATAGAAATTATTAAATATAAAAGGAGCCAAATAAATTTGATAAGTACAGTAATTGGAATGAAAAACTCAATAGATGGGCACAGCAGCAGAAACTGAGCAGGCAGAAAAAACAGCAAACTTGAAGACAGGACACTTGAAATTGATCCAGTTTGAGGAGCAGAAAGAAAAAGAATTAGGAAAAATAAACAGAATTTTAGAGTCCAATGAGGCATTATCAAAGACGCCAACAAACACATCATAGAGGAGAGAGTAAGGGTGAGGAAATAAGGTTTTAAAGAAATTATGACCCAAACCTTCTCAAATTAAAAACAAAATCATGAATCTGCCATACTAAAAAGCCCAATGCATGCTGAGAAGGACAAATTCAAAGAGCTCTACATCAACACACACTGAATCTTGTAAGGAATAAGGGAGAAGCAATGTATCATGTACAAGTTACCCTCAGTAAGATTAATGGCCAATTCATCATTGGAGACCATAGAGACTAGAAGAAAGTAAGATGGCGTAATTATAGTGCTGAAAGAAAAAATAATGTCATCCAAGAACTCTATATCAAACAAAAAACTATCATTCAAAAATATGAAGAAATTAAAATATTCCAAATTTTTTTAATCTGAGGAAATTTGTCACTCATAGGCTTACTCAATAAAAAAATACTAAGGAATGCTAAAGGGACTCCTTCAGGCTGAAATGAAAGGATAATAATTTGTAAACGTTCATGAAATCTGGTAAATACTAGCTATAGAGCCAGATGTGATTGCTCACACCTGTAATTGTAGATACTCAAAAGCTGAGGTCTGAAGACTACAGTTCAAAGCCAGCCTGGGTGACAATTATCTCCAGTAAGCCATCAAAAAGCTGGACGTGTTGCTGTGACTCAAGTGGTAGAGTGTCGAGCTTGAGTGAGAAAGCTAAGGGAGAACACACAGACCCTGAGTTCAAGCCCCAGTACCAGTACACACAAAAATTAGCTATGTAGGTAAATATTTTTATAATGTTGTATTACTGATTTGTAATTCTTACTTTTGTAGGCCAGGTCCTGGTGGCTCACTCCTGTAATCCTAGCTACTCAGGAGGATGAGATCTCAGGATTGCAATTTGAAGCCAGCAGGAAAGTCTGTGAGATTCTTATTTCCAAGTAACCACTGGAAAACCAGAAGTGGAACTATGGTTCAAAGTGGTACAACACTAGAGCAAAAGAGCTCTAGGACATTGTCCTGGTCCTGAGTTCAAGATCCAAGACTGGCATGGAAAATAAAAAAGATAAAGAGAGATATTACTACAATCTCTTATCAATATTATCTTTTAGATAATATCTGAACACACTAGATATTACTGGACACACTGTAAAAAGTAACTAATGGCAAGGAACAAATGGCTCATGCCTGTAATCTACTTTGAGAATCATAACCCAGCAGAAAAGTTCACTAGACTTCATTTCCAGTTAACTAAGAAAAATGCCAGCCAGACAGGAGATGTGGCTCAAGTGGTAGAACGCAGGCCTTTTGATCAAGCAATCCTTGCAAGAATGCAAGGCTCTGAGATGAAACCCTGATACCAGAAAAAAAAAGATAATTTTGACAACAATATCAAAGAAAAGGAATAGAGCTAAATAGGAATGAAGTATTGGTATGTGACTAAAAAAATCATTAATTCCAAATAATTGCTATAAAATTCATTTTGTATTTATATTTATATATTATATATTGTAACTGTATTGTATAATAGAAAACAAGAAGCCACTATGCAAAATGTAAATGCATTATCTCAGAGTAAATGATCAGAACTATTATAGAAAACTGTATGGAAGTTCTTCAATGAACTAAACGTAGAATTAATGTATAAACTTAGCATCCCCAACTAGATGTATATCCAAAGAAAAGGAAATCTATATGTTGAAGAGACCTCTTCACTCCCATGTTCATTGTACTATTCACAATAGTGCTGCAATGAAATAAAATAAAGAAATAAACTCCACCTTAGTGATTTTTGTCAATGAGAATGGATAAAGAAATTATTAGACACATGCACATGCACATACCCACACACATGAAGCAAGGCACACAAAGACAAATATCACATGCCTCTATTTGTGGGCTATAACAAAATTGAACTCAGAGAGTAGAGTGAGAGTTACCAGGCCACATATGGGTAGAAAATTGGGATGCTGTTGGTCAAAGAAAACAAAATTTCACTGAGGAGGAATAAGTTCAAGAGGTGTATAGCATGGTAACTATGGTTAATTACAATGCATTATGTTCTTCCAACTTACTGAGGGTAGAGTGTTAAGTGTTCTTATTACAAAATAAGTATATGAAGTAATATGTATGTTTATTAGCTCTGTGTAGCTACTTTACAATTAAAACATATTGCACATGGTAAAGATAAACAATTTGATTTGTCAATCAAAGTTAATAGGAATTGTGATGCTACGCAACAAAATTAAAAGGAAATCAAAGCTGATTCTTTATAAAACTGACAAATCTTCAGCTACATTGGCTAAGAAGAGTAGACTTATTAAAACTAGAAATTAATTTGAAGACCTTACTGTCAATATTACACGAATAAAAATAACCGTAAGAGGCAGAGTGTGGTATAAATAAGATCCGATCTCAATCAACAAGCTAAGTGTGGTGGTGTATACTTATGATACCGACTTTGGGAGGCCACATTTAGGATGTAACTAGTCTGATGTACCCAGACAAAATCATAAAATGCCATCCAGAAGAAAAAGAAAACTAGAAGAGTGGCTCAAATGGTAGAGTGCCTGCCTAGCAAAGTAAGGCCCTGAATTCAAATCCAGTAACACATAAAGTGGCTCACATCTGTGATAGTAGCTATTTCAGAGGCTGAGACTAGAAGGATAAAGGTTCAATATAAGCCTGGGAAAAAATGTTCATGAGACCCCTTCTCAACCAATAGCTGAGAAAAGTGGCATATACCTATCATTCCAGCTATGAAGGGGTCTGAGATTAGACTGACTGCAGTTCTACATGATCCTGCGGAGGGGGGAGCAGAGTTCACGAGACTTCATCTCAACAGAAAAAGCTGGACATGTACACATCTGTCATCCCAGCAATGACGGGAAGCCTAAAATACGATTGTGATGCAGGCAAAAAGTGAGACCTTATTCCAAAATAGAGAGTGCAATAAATAAATAGATAAATAAAAGGCTATGTGCTCACTTTGGAAGCACATACACTAAAATTGGAATGATACAGAGAAGATTATAATGGCTCCTGTGCAAGGATGATATGCAAATTTGTGAAGCATTCCACATTCTTTTAATCAATAAAAGGGCTGGAAGTATGGGTCAGTGATACAAGGCCTGCCTAGCTTGTACAAGGCCCTGAGTTCAAACCCTAATAATCTAATAATGTCTATAAAAAAGGAATACGAGATAATACTATGAGTTGTTGACAGTAAAGATGAAATGGAATGTTGAGAATAATTACAACAATGATATACCAGTTGTTTCACTTGGCATCATCTTATGTGTTCATAAGAATATAGCTATTGGGCTCTTGTGATCCTCTGCTGTGGCTAGCCTAAACCTGTGCTAATTATTCCCTATGAGGGAAAGCATAGAGTCCATGTTTCTTTGGGTCTGGCTCACTTCACTTAGAATGATTTTTTCCAAGTCCTTCCATTTCCTTACGAATGAAGCAGTGTCATTTTTTCTGATAGAGGCATAGAATTCCATTGTATATATGTACCACTTTTTTTCTTTTTTTCTCTCATATTCCCTTCCTGTGGTTTTACCCCTGCTATCACTGTATCTGATCTTAGTACCCTGGATACTGTATATATGTGTATTAGAACTGGGGAAGGGAAAGGAAATACCAAAATCGAGAGAACAAGGATAAAAAGACAAAACCATTTGGTGTAAACCAGCAGTACAACTCATGGAGGTGGGGAGAGGGTTGGGAGAAGGGGATGTGGGGGAAAAACAGGGAGGAGGTAACAAGTTGGATAAGAAATGTACTCACTGCCTTACATATGAAACTGTAACACCCCCCCCCCCCACCGTACTTCACTTTGACAATAAAGAAGAAAAAAAACACAAAGATGAAATGGAATATGTGTTAGTAATACAGAAAATACTCAAGAAGAAAGGCATTGGAACATACCTAGAACATGTAAACAATTGGATAATTAATCAAAAACCTCCCAAAAAGTAAAGTTCAAGACCAGCTGACTTTATGTATGAATGTTACCCATTTTTTAAAAAGAAATACTATTGATCCCTCCAAAACTCTTCCAAATCCTAGAAAAGGAGGAAATGTTTCGTACATCATGCGGAGGCCAGCATCATTCCAATACCAAAGCCAGATAAAGGTATTGTAAGAAAATTATAAATATGCCTTATGATTACATATACAAAACCTTCAAAATTCTAGCAGATCAATTTTGCATCATGTCACAGGAAATACACAAAAATCAACTAGGATTTTTCCTAGCAGTAAGAGTATGGTTCAAAATAAGAAAATAAATCAGTTATGCAATACACTAATAGAATCAATGGAAAAGTCTTTTACAATTATTTCTATTGACTAACAAAAGGAATATGAAAACTACCCACCATGTTTCTTTCTTTATTTTTTTTTTTGCCAGTCCTGGGGCTTGAACTCAGGGCCTCAGCACTGTCTCTGGCTTCTTTTTGCTCAAGTCTTGCACTCTACCACTTGAGCCACAATGCCACTTCTGGCTTTTTCTATATATGTGGTGCTGAGGAATCGAACCCAGGGCTTCAAGTATGGGAGCACTCTACCACTAGGCCATATTCCTAGTCCCCACCTACCATGTTTATATGATCAAAACACATCAGAACCAGAAACAAATTTCTCAGCTGGACAAAAGGCTTTTATGAGAAATCTACAGTTAACATCACACTTATTGGGAAAGACTAAAAACTTTTCTTAATGTTCTATGGAACATTGTTCCTGAAATAGCTGGACAGAAAAATTAAGCAGGGGCAATAAAAGCTTTCAAATGTGAAAGAACAAAATAAAACTATTTCTATTTGTAGATATCACGATCCTCAAAAATTCCATAAGATGCCATTAGAACTAATTAACAAATTCACTTTGTAAGATTCAACATTAGTACTAACACAGAATTAATACACAAAATCAAATGTATTTTATACAATAGCAATGAAACCTCCAAAAATAAAATTAAAAAAACAATTCACTAACAATAGTATGTAAAATAAAATAGCTAATAATGTATATAAAATTCTTGTCCACTGAAAATGGCAAAAACTATGAATTGGGAGATGTACTGTTGTTAGATTGGTAATACTACCCAAAAATGAGCTATAGAATTAATTCCATCTCTATTAATTTTTTACAGAACTGCAATCGCCAGTTTTCAAGTTCACATGGAATTGCAAGGGCTGCAAAACAGCAAAAACCATATTGAAGAAAATAAGTTACAGGTTTTTTTTTTTTTTTTTTTTATAAAAGATTCTTTATGTCATATTTCAGTTAAAATCTCTACAAATGTATTGCCTTTTTGTCCATCTTCTTACCAGCATTGTATAATTCTATATTACTATATTTATCAGTAGCCCTTTTTCTTTTCTTTTATTTTATTTTTTTTTTATTTTTTTATTTTTATTTTTATTTTTATTTTATTTTATTTTTTCTCAAATTTTTATTATCAAACTGACGTACAGAGAGGTTACAGTATCATACGTTGGGCATTGGATACATTTCTTGTACTGTTTGTTGCCTTGTCCCTCATGCCCCCCTCCCTCCCCCCTTTCCCTCCCCCCTCCCAGTTGTTCAGTTCACTTACACCAAATAGTTTTGCAAGTATTGCTTTTGTAGTTATTTCTCTTTTTTTACCCTGTGTCTCTCGAATTTGGTATTCCCTTTGAATTTCCTACTTCCCATACCAGTAAACACGGTTTCCAATATACTCAGATAAGATTACAGAGATAGTGTAGGTGCAAACATAGGAAGGTGATACAAAACATCATCAATAATAGAAACTACACATACACATAAGACGTTTAAAGTAATTATAACTGTGATATATCACTTGTTTCCATATCATGGAGTTCATTTCATTTAGCAACATCTTATGTGTTTCTAAGGGTATAGCTATTGGGCCTTGTGATGCTCTGCTATGGCTTGCCTAAACCTGTACTAATTATTCCCAATAAGGGAGGCCATAGAGTCCATGTTTCTTTGGGTCTGGCTCACTTCACTTAGTATAACTATTTCCAAGTCCTTCCATTTCCTTACAAATGGAACAATGTCATTCTTTCTGATAGAGGCATAAAATTCCATTGTGTAAATGTACCACATTTTCCTGATCCATTCATCTACGGAGGGGCATCTGGGTTGGTTCCAGCTTCTCGCTATGACAAATTGTGCTGCGATGAACATTGTTGTGCTGGTGGCATTACTGTGATTTTGTTTGTGGGCTTTTGGATAGATACCCAACAGTGGGGCTGCTGGGTCATAGGGGAGTTCTATATTGAGCCTTCTGAGGAATCTCCATACTGCTTGCCAGAGTGGCTGAACCAGTTTACATTCCCACCAACAATGAAGTAGGGTTCCCTTTTGGCCACATCCCCTCCAGTGTTGAATGACTTTGACTTTTCCTCTGAAAAAAGGCTCCCAACAGCCTCTAAATCACCATGAGGGCTCCTATTGATTCACGGTGAAACAGTCATAGGATCATGGCTCACTTCTCCACCACATCACTTACGTTCCAGGGCAGACTAAAGGACGAGCTACATGTTCTCATTTCATTCACATTGAAGTCTCTCTCAGCTACACTGTTTTGTGTGGTACTAGATTTTGAGTCTCATGCTTGCTAGACAGGTAGTCTTTGATTTCGTTATGTTCAGGTAGGGTCTGGCTTTAACCTGGAGCCATCTTTGGTTGGATTCCAGTCTGCCTACCTAGGGCCTCCCATGTGACTGGAGCTAGCCTCTAACCATGATCCTCCAGATCTCTACATCCTGAGTGGTTGATATTACAGGTATAAAATACCTTACTCATCTTCTCAGTTACTGAAAGCATAGGTATCGGCCATCCAAGAGGACCATGCGGAGATAATCACAGGCAGGAGAAGAAGGTTCATAAGGAGGTTTATTAGTGGGGCCATAGTTCCCACGGGAGAGGGAGCTACATGGCTTCTGCACCTTATTCATGTGGCAGCTTCTCTGGGGTAAAGGGGAAGTAGGTAGGTAGTGAGTAGGAGTGGCTCATTAAGTATGAGTAGATCTGGGGGCTAGTGGGAGGAGCTGAGGACCTGAGGCTAGGGAAATGCTAACATTCCCCCATTTGTTGTTTATTAATAACAGAGGAGGGGTATCAGGCCGGGAGTATGGGTGGAGGTTGTTTCTTCTGGAACTACTTCCTGCTGAAAAGGGGCAAAGTAGTCAAGGGTCCCTGATTCGTCATTTGGCCAGGTACTGTCCAGTTTGGTTGATAAAAGTCTTCATCATTTCCATGAGAATGGTTATCAGGACCAATGGGTGTCATGGTCTCCTCTGGCTACCTCCTGCAGCTTGGGCACATCAAGGAGTCCCTGGGGTTGGGGTCTTCAGGGTCCAGATCAGCGCTGGGCACAGCAGTTGTAGTAAGAGGATGGCCTTGAACTGCAAGTTCCCAGGTGGCGTCCTAGGTGAGGGATGTTGTCCTGTTAAAAGAGACTTTTGAAAAGGTCAGGCAAAAGGCTGACAAGTTAACAGGACCAGTTAACATAAACAACATGGGAGAACACACCCTTGGCATAAGCCAGAAAAGTTCCATTTGGAACATAAACCCAATTGTGGCTCATTACAAGGAAGGAGGAATAACTGGACTGAGGGCAGGAAGGAAGTGTTTAGGGATAGTGGACTGGTTGGGAGTAACCAGTCAGAGGCAATATATATAGCAAGTAACAAAGGCAAGAATGCAAGTTTCTGTCCAGATGGAAAATGGATCCTAACGGTTTTGTACTTGGTATATAATTTTTACAAAAGTTACCTATAAGCAACATATTCAGCTTATAGATTGTTCAAAAGGTAAGGAAATTAATATGAATACCAAAATTTGGCATGTAATTCTGAATTATTTTAATAAATATTGTACACTATCCTTTGATACAACTCAGAGTGAAAAGGAAAAAAATATAGTTGGAGGACTCACACTTCTGATTTCAAAACTGATTGTGCAATATCCTTAGGTACAACTCAGAGTAAAAGGAGAAAAAAGAATCATACATCTGATTTCAAAACAGTAAAAAATGCTACAGTAATCAAAACAATAGGTTCTAGAGTAAAGGCATGCATAAAGACCAATGTAGAATAAACAGTCCAGAAAATCCCACATATCAATGGGCAAATGATTTCTGACAAAGGTGCCAACACATCCTTGCATTAGGTGCAATAGAGAAAGAGGAGTCTTGGCAGGTAGTGGTGGCTCATGCCTGTAATCCTAGCTACTCAGGAGGCTGAGATCTGAGGATTGTGGTTCAAAGCCAGCCAAGGGAGGAAAGTCCATGAGACTCTTATCTCCAATTAACCATCAGAAAACTGGAAGTTGTACTGTGACTCAAAGTGGTAGAGCATAGCCTTGAGAGAAAAAGCTCAAGGAGAGTGCCCAGGCCCCAAATTCAGACACTACAACTTGGGGGGGAGAGGGCTGAGAGACAAACAGAGACAGAGATAGAGACAGAGGTGGGGGGGAGGGAGAGAGGGAGGGAGATAGAGACATGTTGACAGAGAGAGGTCTTCAAGAAATTCTTCTGTGATAACTTGGTATGCACCTAAAGAAGTTTTAGTATTATCTCACACCATTTACCAAAATAAATTCAAATGAACCAGTCCTAAATGAAAGAGATGAAACTACAATACCTCTGGATTAAACAAGTAACCAGAGCAAGGGGTTGGATTGAGAGGAATGGGGGAGAATGATGGATGGTATAATATCAATCAAAACACATTGTCCTTATAAGATGATTTATTGGGCTGTTATTTCATTGTGTAACTATTTAGAGATAATATAAACATAATTAGAAGTGATGTACCCTGAAGAAACTGAACCAATAGGATATGTGTATATGTACAGAAAAGATGTATTTTAATAAGTGGGCTCACCCATGTCTGGAGTCTAGCAAGTCCAAAATCTGCAGATGAGGCTGGCAAGCTGGATGCTCAGAGCAGAGGCAATGTTGTATTTGAAGTCCAAAGTCCATCCATTGCACAACTTCCCCCTCCTTGATGGAGGTCTGTATTTTATTCTACTTAGGCTTAGGTTCACTTACGTTACAGAGGTCAGTGCCAAATCTATTCCAAGATCACCTTTTGAAATGCTAATGTCACCCGGAAAGGCCCCAGTAAAAACATCCAGATAATATCTGATCATACACCTTGATATTGTAGCCTGGTCAAGTTGACTCATAAAATTAACTAGTACAGTATTTTAGAAGAAAATGTAGTGATGAATGTTTATTGCTTTATATTTGTCAGTGAGTTATTAGATATAGTACCAACAGCACAAGAAGCAAAAAATATAGACAAACTATACTTCAAATTTTAAAATCTGTCCATCAGTGACATTTATCAAGAAACAGAAAATGTAATATACAGAATGGGGGAAAATATTTTCAAGTCACGTATCTTAAAATGGTCTAGTATCCAGAATATATAAAGAACAATTATAATTCAACAACAAAAAGACAGACAATTCTGTTGGCAAAGGATTTAAATATGACATTTCATGAAAGAAGATAAAGTATACAAATGACCAATAAAACCCTCAACATCACTAGCCATCAGGGAAATGCAAATACAACGTATAATAAGCTACTACATGGTGGCCACGAGGGTAATTACAATGAAAAAAAAGGCAAATGATCTTGGCAAGGATGGAAAGCAACTGGAATCCTTCTGCATTGCTGGTGGGACTATCACATGGTCCAACTGCTGTAGAAACTAGTACACTTGCTCCTCAAAAGTTAAACATAGAATTACCCTAGCACTCTGCAATTCTACCTCTGGTTATATATTCAAAAGAATTGTAAACAAGAAGGCCAGAACCCAACAAAATACTTGTATACAAATTCATAGCACATAAATGTGGGAATTATTAAAAATGTCCAAAAGTGAATGAGTGGACTAAGAAACATGGTATACTCATATAGCAGATTATTAGTCAGTTATAGGAAGGATTGAAGGATCAACATACATAGGATAGCATTAAGACTTGCTAAAATGGGGATGAAATACTGAAAATATTGTGCTCAGTGAAAGAAAGGCAAAGGTCAGGGGTCATACTCTACTTATATGAATTATTCAGAAATAGAAATCGATGAAGTCAGAAGATTTGTGATTGTCAGGTGAGGAGAAGACAGAAAATTGGGTATAAATATGTAACCAGCACAAGGGGTACTTTTGAATACATAAAAACGTTGCCAAACTTCATGGAATGCTGCAGAGTTGCTAAATACCATTAAGTTGTAAGCTTTAAAATGCTTAATAATTTATGTGTGTAAATCTTATTAAAAGTTAAAAATGAATGAACCTGGAGCAATTTTGTGTCCTGCTTATTTGCCCACTTTTATTGTATATACTTTAGGGTCCAGAAGATTCTCTTTTGTGCTTTTCTTTCCTGTCCATTATGATTAGGTTGATGAGGAAACATCAAAATCTTTGAGAGCTGTTTCCTTAGTCTTTCTTTCCAGGTCAGAGATTTTGATATGAAGAGCTGATGTCTAACAAAATCATTGATCACAGAAAGGATAAGTTATGTTGAGTGATTAGAGCTGTGGATTGAATGGGATAGAGAAAAGAAAGTATTGGAAAGGACTGTCTCCATTTTTAGAAAATCGGGTTATGAAGTTGCCATTTAAGAAGAGAAAGACAGAGGAAGCCATTTTGGCCGCATTATAGTTGTGATATCTATAAATTAGTAGAGATATTAAGCAGAATTTAGTACAAGATGTACTTATTGTCCATTACAGAGGTGGTTTAATTCCTAGAACTCTTTCTTCATAGCCTTGATGGGTTCCAGGCTTCAGAAATCATTTACTTATCAGTCAGTCAACATATAGCAAATGTTAGGTTAGGCCACAGGGAGGCAGAGATTGAAGACAAAGTCCCTGGCCTCAAAGAGTTAATGGTGGAGTAAGGAGAGAGGTACATAAAAGGGATAATTATAGAACATGTTACAAACTACTAGAGTAAATTGGGCCTAGAGGAGGGACCACTTAGTTTTTCTTTGGGATTCTGGCAAGAATAAATTCTTGGAGGAGTGATATCTGTGCATAGCAGGAGCTTTCTTCCCCACTCCAGCTAAAATGTGTATTAAAATCACAGAGGAAGCTCACAGAAAGAGGAATTTTTAGTGTCCCGTTCCACCCTTTTGACTCAGAATTCCTAGGGTTGAAGCTCTAGAAATCTCTGGTGATTGTGACAAACAGATTTGACGGCCACTGGTTAGGGTAGCGGTAGATCGTGGGTTGTAGAATGTATAATCAGAAGATGACATCTGTGCAACAGTGATAAGTTGAATGTTTGGAAAATCCAGTGTGTATGTGGGCAGTTTTCGATAGATGAAGACATTATAGTCTGATGGAGCCCAGATGCAAATGGGACACATCAGAGAGATATTTGGGCACTCAGAAGTGATGGCCCCGTGGCCCTCACTTATTTGAGATTATTTGATTAATCTGCAGAAAGGCAGCCTTTAGTTTAAATTCATGTGTATAGATTGGATCATTTAGGTAGAGACAACAGCAGAGAAGAAAAGAGGGCCAAGGATGGAGCCTGGGTTACTCCATATTTCAAGATTGAGTGGAAAAGAAAGAAACAGAAAATTAGACATAGTAAGAAAAGTTAGTGGAGTGGTATTGGGACCCCATGACAGGATGATGTTCCAGAGAAGAAGAGGTAGTCTAGTGAGAAGGTAGTGGAAGATTGCAGACTTGATAATATAGGGTATGGATGAAATCGATGGGTACATGCTCAGTGACACTGAAGCCTAAGAGCAAACAAGGGAACCAGGGTCAATCAGCCTAACACAATCAGTCCAATTAATGTGGCAATGAGCAATTGACCAGTCAATTAATCAGCCATGCTTAAATGGAATAGATCTGGAATATATACTCCAGCATGCAGGAGATAGATTCGATGAACTGGAATTTCTTCACATGTGTTTTCCTGTACATGATATACAATTGAAACCCTTGGGACTCTTATCTATATCTTACAACTGTTGGGTGTTGTCATAGGAAAGGTATAATTGCAGCATGAGACTTTTCACTCAAAATGGCCCTGGGATCTTTATAAAGCATGCACGTCTAAAGTTGGCCACCAGAGAGCTCTCTCCCACTGAATGACTGCAATCCCCACTTCTTCCCCCAAATTACCTACTTTCCTGCCAGTCATTCCATTAGGTTCTAGCAGGTAATAATAACTCATTAAAGAAAGTACTTTGCTGTTGAGTAGATAGAATGGGAAGTAGGAGAAGGAAGTGGACTAGGAGAGGAGCAGATGATTTTAAAGATGAAGGTAGTCTTCTATTATAACTGTTGGAAAGCCAAAAATATGAATACAGACTTATCATGGGGCTTACTGGTGCTCTCCTTACGCAGGCCTTATGTCCTTTGAAAACCATCTGCCTTACTTACCTCTTGAAGCCAGTGGGAATGACTTGCATTGTAAGGGCTAGTGCAGGAATTGGGAGCTCAGAGCACTTGCTTTGCATTGGCCAACCTGTGTAGCATGTCTATTCTCTGAGTACCCACTTCTCTGAAAATATGGAGGAGGAGAAGATGATGAATAAAAGGAGCACATAGGACATCTGAAGTTTCGCTCTGTTCTGAAGGCTTGGCCCACTTGGCCACAGCTCAAACTACTCTGCCTATGAGAGCTGCAGACATCAAGGTGTCCTGGGAAGGACTGGGGTTGGCTTAGTATTCCATTATGAGATAAAGAAGGTTGGTGTCTTGGAAGGTGTTTATTATTTCAGGCACTGAGGAAGCCAAATCTGAAATCGAGCTGTGGAAGCTAGGTGTGGAGAGCTGGTTGCTCACAGTAGTAGTGTGTGTGTGTGTGTGTGTGTGTGTGTAAGACCTAGGAAGGGAGGAAGGAGAAGGAAATTTGGCACAATTGTTAGTATTGGCTATTTAATGTCTGATGATATTATTATATGGGGTTATATTGTGTCTCCCCCACACCCAGATTTGTATGTAAACTCCTACTCCCAGTGATTCAGAAAGTGAAATGTTTGGAGAATATGTATAGTCCTTAATAAGGTGATAAAGTTAAAAAAAAGGACATATGAGTGAGTTTGAATCCAATGTATTTGATATCCTTATGAGGACATTTGAACCCACAAAGAAATATGAGCAATCATCAAAAGAAACCAAATAGATATTCACAAATATTAGGTTGACTTTTGTTTACTTTTAGCAAGGAAGATACCATGCTTAAGTTCACCAAATTATTTTTATGCAAGTAATGTGTTTTTGTGGACATCTCAAATACAAAGCTACAATTGCTTTGAATTAATTGTAACAGGCTTTTCTGATTTTAAAAGTAATAAATTCTCATTGGAAAACATTCATCAGGCTAGTGCCAGTGGCTCATGCCTGTAATCCTAGCTACTCAAGAAGATGAGATCTGAGGATCACAGCTCACAGCCAATCCAGGCAGGAAAGCAGGAGATTCTATCTTCAACTAATAGGCAAAAAGCCAAAAGTAGAAGTTGGCTCAAGTGGTAAAGTATCAACCATGAGCAAAAAAAGCCAAGTGGGAGTGTGAAGCCCTGAGTTCAAGCTATAGCACACAAAAAAGAAAATATTTATCAGCATGACAGTAGAAATTTAGATACCTCCCTCCCCCTGATGTCACTGTAACTGATTTTGGTATCCTGCGTATTGTATATACATTTATTGGAACTAGGGGAGGGAAGGGGAACATCAAAATGGAGAGACAAAGGGTAAAAGGTGAACCAATGCAACAGCAATATTTACAAGACAATATGCTGTAAACCAACTGTACAACTTGGTCGGGGGGGGGAACTGGGGAGGGAGAAAGGGAGGAGGTAACAAGTTTGATTAAAAATGTACTCACTGCTTTACACAGGAAATTGTAACTCCTCTGTACATCACTTTGGCAATAAATAAATAAATAAATAAATTAAAAAATAAATTTAGGTGACCTTTTAAGTTATCCCTTAGATATAACAAAAATTATACATATGTACCTGTACTACATATATGTTAATAGATTTGTGTATTTTTGTTCTAAAATTTTACACGTATACACATTCAATAGGCTAATAATTCATGCTATTATGTGAATGATATTGTTGTTACTAATTTATAAAAAAAACTGTATAAAGTTGGGTGTGTTGGCATATGGCCACAATCCTATCACTTAGAGGCTGAGGTAGGAGGATCACTAGTTTTAGACCCTCCTGGGCTACATAGTAAGATCTTGTCTCATACAATAGCAATAGTGTATCAATTTTACCTTGTCCTAAATCTGCTTTAAAATTTCTTATCTTAATTGAGATTTGTTGATCAAATAAAAAGTTTTGAATATTTATGGTAGATAAGATAATGTTTTGGTATATGTATTCATTGTACAATGATTCAATTAAGGTAATTAACATATCCATCATCTCACATACTTATTTTTTGTAGTAACAACCTTCAAGGCTTTACTTTCTTTGCAATTGCCAAATGCATGATACATTATTATTAACTATAGTCACTATGCTGTATAATACATTTCTAGAGATCCAGGTATGGTAGTACATACCTGTAATCGGAACACTTAGAAACTAAGGTTGGACTATGGTCTTAATACTAACACAAGCTACTTCTGTCTAGAAACAAACAACAACAAAAAAACAAACGTCTCCTGACCCTACTCTTCCTTTCTCATTGAAAACATGTATAGTTCTACTACCATGTTCCCCTCACAACCCTAGCCACTACAAACAACTATTCTACCTCTACTTCTAGGAATCTAACATTTTTATATAGGCCATGTCATCCTCCAGTTTCATCTATGAATTACAAAGAGCAACATTTTCTTCTCTTCCTTTTCTTTATCCTCTCCCTTCTGTCCTCTCCCTCCTCTTTCCCTTCTCCCTCTCTACCTATTTTCCCTCCTCATGGTTGCACTATGTAGACTCAGGATGTCCTCAAACTTTTGATCCTCCTTGAGCTTCCCAAATGTTAGGACTACAGACATGCTTCACCATGTGATGAGTTCCTTCTTTTTTAAGGCTGAATAGTATTCAACTGTATCTACATAAAACTTCTTTTTTTCTCATTTTTATTCCAGTATCAGGTCTTGAACTTAGAGCCTTGTGCACTTACTTGGCTTGCTTGCTCTATGTTATATTTCTTTATCCATTCATCTACTGATAGATACTGAAGCTGATTTTATAGATTAGCTATTGTGAACAATGTTGTTATTCTTATTAAATGTAAACAGCAACTAAATTATTTTTATTTTTTTAATCCTCATTTTTTCCTTTTATTTTTTTCAATTAAATTTTATTGTCAAGATGATGTACAGAGGGGTTACAGTTATATGTACATACATACATACATACATACATACATACATACGTGGTAGTGATTACATTTCTTGTCAAACTTGTTACCATCTCCCTCATTTTTCTCCTACCTTCCCTCCCCCATAACCCTTCCAGTTGGACAGTTAACTTCCAACATATTGTCTTATACATTACAGCAAGGGGCTGGGAATATGGCCTAGTGGTAAAGTACTCGCCTCGTATACATGAAGCCCTGGGTTCAATTCCTCAGCACCACATATATAGAAAAAAGCCAGAAGTGGCACTGTGGCTCAAGAGGTAGAGTGCTAGCCTTGAGCAAAAAGAAGCCAGGGACAGTGCTCAGGCCCTGAGTCCATGCCCCAGGACTGGCAACAAAAACAAAAAACAAATACATTACAGCAAACACTCAAGTGATATTGGTAGGTAGAAACACCCTCAAATTGTTTTAAAGAAATTAGTTTACCTCTCTAGACCTCTGAGCTACAAAACATTTAATATGGATCTCCATATCCTAAGGTTGGTGCTATTTTCTTATTCAATAACACACAAAAATTAGTCCTTAATGACAAAGTTTCCCATTGTTACATCTATGGGTTGTGTTTGAGAATTTACTTTTCTGTGACAACAAATGTGCATAATTGTTTGGTCTAAAACAATTCATCTTCCATCTTGTGTGTTATTTATACATTTTTTCTGTGTGTATCAATATTGGGGCTTGAACTCAGGTCCTCTTGCTTGGCTTTTTCTGCTGGTGCTCTACCACTTGATCCACACCTCTCTAGGTTTTTTTTTTTTTTTTTGGCCAGTCCTGGGCCTTGGACTCAGGGCCTGAGCACTGTCCCTGGCTTCTTCCCACTCAAGGCTAGCACCCCGCCACTTGAGCCACAGCGCCCCTTCTGGCCGTTTTCTGTATATGTGGTGCTGGGGAATCGAACCTAGGGCCTCGTGTATCCGAGGCAGGCACTCTCGCCACTAGGCTATATCCCCAGCCCTCTCTAGGTTTTTGATGGTTAATTTTAGATAAGAGTCTCATGGACACAGCCTCTTGAGTAGGTAGGATTATAGGCATGAGTCACAGCCACCTGGTTTTGTATAGTCTTAACATCTAGAACTGAAATGCTCTTGCAACAGACTGTATTGCCATAAGATACTATGGCATTGGAACAGAAATTATTACTTCCTTCAACCAATAATGTTACTAGGGATGTGTGTACAAAGGAAAGATCATGGAAGGCAATAGCAGAAAGCAAGTGCGTGAAAGCTGCGAGGAAACCCTAAACCCACTCACTTCTTGATTGTAGATATCTGTTTGTCAGACTGTAAGAAAACAAATTTCTGTTAAGTCTTATAGTCTTTTGTTATAATTACAGCAAATTATGTATACAAATATGATTTTGGAACTCCTTTATGTTTCCTAGTAGGGAAAAATCACAGTGGTCAGAGACCTGCTGGGTAAAGAGAAGTCAGGTCTTGTTTTGCCAGGGAATAATCTATCACCCCTGGGACAAAATGTGCCACCAGTACCTTGGGTAGCTGTCCTTCCTTGCCATCTCACTCTGGTGTAAGATCTAAAATAAATACTCAATATTATATGCTGCCACCATGTCTGGTAAAACTGGGTGGTCCTTTAATGGCCTAACCACCAGTTTCCCTTTCTACTCTGTTCCTGTATACTCTTTCCCCAGTCAAATCATCTTTACTTGGGAGACAGACAGCTCCTGCTTATAATATACACCGTTTAAACAGCATAGGCTTTCAGTTCCTTGCCAGTCTGCCAAAATATTCAAGCAAGCTAATGATGTCCTTCTACGGGAACTAGGGGCACCTCATCCCCTGATACTATAAAAATCTGTCCCTCGCAGCCACTGATGGGTCATTCTGCTGACAAACACAACATCTGTATGGTCCTTCTTGATTTGTAAAATGCCTTCCTCCCATGGCTGAGTAGATGGGATTCATAACCTACTTTTGATCATTTCTGTCCAGGGATAGGTATCATATTCAATGATCTCCATAGCCCTAGGATAAGACTCCCTACTGACCAATGAGTTGGATAGAAGGTTGTTAGCATATCTACTCACAAAAAGCCAAATCGAGCAAAGTCCAGCCTATGTAGCCCTAATTCCACTGAAGTGCTCTGTGACACCTGAGAGCCCTCTATTGAAGGAGTCCTTAGATATTAGACTTGTCCACACGCTATTTATCCACTTCAGCACAACATACAATGGCTGAATATGTGTAGTGTGGATGACCTTGTTTTATCACAAGATAGATGACCTTGATTCACCCCTGGGGCCCAGGTCTGAGTCAGATGTCTTCAAGATACCAGATATGTAACCAGTAATCTCAACACAATACACTAGGGGGTCAGGAAGAGATATGTCAGAAGAAAGTGGGGTAACAGGTCCTGCAGGAAAGAGCATTTCAAGGACATAAAGGACAGAAATATCAGAAAGGAGACTGTTCATTTTAGAGTGTAATTCAAAGATTTCAAGGATTAAGTGATCAAATGTGGTACAAGATCTCTGAGTATGAATGACCCCAGAAACCACCTGATAGACAGAATGCTTTCTTTCTCACTTTGGTCTAGCTGTTTCTTCCTGTTTATTCACTCACAGAAAGAAATCATTACTGAATAATCACTGTGTGCTAGTCAACATCTAGTAGGAAAAATAGACAATAAAGATAGAAGAAAAAGTCATATTAGGATTTAATCAATGATGGAAATGAATTTAATGATACTGTGAAAAATTAGTTTGAGGATGACCCATTTAGATGGGCTGCTTATGGAAGAAGTTATTAGTTCCAACTGTGTAACAAACCATCCTCAACTTAGAGAAGTAGACCCTTCTGTAAAGATATAGGGTTCCAAAATATATTGTTCTAAGATGACCACCATTGAGGCAACACCACGCATGCTCAGGATGCACAGATTTCAGTACTGCACTGTGGGTGCTTGATTTGCTTTTCCCACAATGCTGCCCAGTTTCCATTAAGGACATGTCACCTTTCAAAAAAACCCTAAAAATTCACTTTATTACTTCAATTGAGCACATTAACTTTCACCTTGCTTTGAGGACATTTACTTTACTTTCTTCCTCTTCCCTTCCCTTCCCTTCCTTTCCATCCCCTTCCCTCCCTCCCTTTTTTCACCTCCCTCCCTCTCTCCCTTTCTTTTTTCTTTCTTTCTTTCTTTCTTTTTCTCTCTCTGCCTCTCTCTCTGTCTGTCTGTCTGTCTGTCTGTCTGTGTCTGTCTGTCTGTCTCTTTCTCTCTTTCTCTCTCTCTCCCTCCCGCCCTTCCTTTCTCTCTTATTTTGATGCCTGGGCTTTAATTTATGGCCTAGACTGTCCCTTAGCATTTTTGCTTAAGGCTGGAACTCTACCATTTCAGCTACAGCTCCACTTCGAGCTTTTTGGTGGTTAATTGGAGATAAGAGTCTCATGGAGTTTCCTGCTCAGGCTGGCTTCGAACCACACTCTTCATATCTCAGCCTCCTAAGTAGCCAAGATTACAGGCATGAACCAGTAGCACCTGGCTACATGTACTTTTGGGAGGCATATTTCACAAAATTAAAAGCAGAGCAACAGAATGTCTCAGAAATATTTAATTGCAACACCTGATAACATGAGAATGAGAGTTTCTCTGCATCAACTTCACATTAATGATAGTTTTCAGATTTTTTATCCTCATATAGTTATCATTTTTTCTTTTTATGAGCATACTTTAATTGTACAAAGGAGTTTCAATGTGACCTTACCATACATACACATAATGTACTTTAATCGAATTTACTCCGTTTATTGTGCTTTCCTGTCTCACTTCTTTTGTTTTCTCATGTTCAATAGGCTTCAATATTTATTTCCATATATGCATATAAAGTACCTAGATCACAGGGCTGGGATGTAGCTCAGTGGCAAAGCACTTGCCTAGCAAGTGCAACGTCCTGGGTTCAATCCCCAGTACTAAAAAAGAAAAGACAAAAAATACAGTTTAAAAAAACCCAACCAAAGTACCTAGATCATAATCACAACCCCATAACCCTCTCCTTTCACCCTTCTCCAACAGTCCATTCATGTGTGTACACATGTGCCTATGTGCTTGCAGGTACTGGTGCTTGAACTCAGGGCCTGGGCCGCTGTCCCTGAGCTATTTTTGCTCAAGGCTAATGCTTTGCCACTTGAGCCATAGCTCCACTTCTGGATTTTAGGTGGCTAACTGGAGGTAAGAGTCTCACAGACTTTCATTTCTATGCTGGCTTTGAACTGTGATCTGCAGATCTCAGCCTCCGGAGTAGCTAGAATTAGAGGCATGAGCCTGTAAGTTTTTGGTCTAGCTCTATTTTTTGTTGAGGTTATTAGAATATATTGGTTGTACAAGGTGGTTTCATTGTGAAATACAATGTTTCCTGATCAAATTCATACCCTCTGTCACTCTTCTTCATCTTCCATTTCCTACTCTTAAAACAGGTTTCATTGTTCAATTTTCATACATGCTCCTCAGATACTTAAACCATATTTATTGTCTACCCTATCTGTTTATGATTCTCATCCCATTGGTACTCACCTTCCAACATAACCTGTTATAAATTTCTATTGTTCATTTTTAGTGCATATTATTTATATAGAGGGGTTTCACTCTGATATTTCACACATGCATATTTTAGTCATTCTGCATGTGGAGAGCACATGCAATACGTGTCCTTTTTAGTCTGCTTTATTTAATGTGAAGATCTCCCATTCTAACCATTTTCCTGTAAATTCTAAGAATATATTTTTATTTTCTTTCTAATTTTTTCAATGACTCATTGAATATCAGAAAGTGAATTTTTGAATCTCCATAGTCTCTCTTGCTGTTGACTTACAGTTTTATCCCATACTGTACAGGCTTTTACTATAATTTACTTTAATTTTACTATAATTTATTTGTCTTAATACTTTCTTCATGTCCTAAAATAAGATCACATTGGCTGGTTATATGCATGAAATCACTTGAATATGTCTATGTGGTCACATATGTCATGCAGATTTTTGTCTATTTTCTTTCATTTGTTTTATAGTTTAGCTCATATATGAAATAATCTTCTCTGAGTGGATTTTACATATAGTTAAGATAAAGTTACAATCTCGTAATCTCATTCTTCTGCTCATAGATATCTAGTTTTCTCTACATGATTTATTAAAAAGAATATCCTTCTTTTATTGTGTGTTCCTAGCTCTTTTGTCAACAATTAGTTGACTATAAATTCATGGGTGTATATCTGGGCTCTCTATTCTATTTTATCAGACTATAGGTATGTTTTAATGCCATTTCTGATTACTATAGCTTTGTGATATAATTGAAGTCAGGTAGCAAATTGCCTTTAGGTTTGTTCTCTTTGGTTCAGATTGCTTGAACTATTTATAATTTTTGTAGTTGCATCTTATTTGAAGACTATTTTTCTATTTCTGCAGAGATTGAGTTTGGAACTTTGACAAGGATTACATTGAATCTTTATATCACTTTCGGTAGTATGAAAATTTGAGCAATATTAATTCTTTTGTTCTATGGATACAAGATATCTTTTCATGTATTTGAGTCATCTTCAGTTTCTTGCTTCAATGTTTTGTAGCTTTAAGTACATAGACTTTCACTTATTTGGTTAAATTTACTCGTAATGTTTTATGTTTTTGTGTTATTGTCAATGAGATTGTTTCCTTAATTTCCTTTTCAGTACTTGTTGTTAGAGATACTGATTTTTGTCTTGATTTTATATCGCACATCTTTACTGAATCAATCAGTTCTAACAATTGTTAATAGAGTCTGTACAATTTTCTCTATATAAGAGTATAGTGGAGCTGGGTGCTGGTGCCTGACACCTGTAATTCTAGCTACTAGGGAGATTGAGATCTGAGGGCCTTGGTTCAAAGCCAGACAAGGCAGGAAAGTCCCATGAGACTTTTATCTCAAATTAATCACAGAAAAAAACAGAAGTGGCACTGTGGCTCAAGTGGTAGAGTGCTAGCCTTGCAAAACAAGGAACTCCGGGACAGCACCCAAACCCAGAATTCAAGCCGCAGAACAGGCAAAAAAAAAAAAAAAAAAAAAAAAAAAAAAAAAAAAAAAAAAAAAACCTTAGTATGTGATACCAATGATAAAATATCAACTTCAAACAAAATTTAAATTTTTGAAATATTGTGTAACAGGCTGACATTTTCCCCAATATTTAAAGAGGATTTTTGTTTCTAAGAAATTGGTTAAGAACAATCTTGAATAATGCTTCACTTTGTCCTTAGGTTTTTTTTAAAAACTACTATACCAATTTTAATTTAGCTGTACAATTCACTGTACTTTTCTATGTTTTCATAGTTCTGTAATCGCCACTGCAATATAGCTTTATAACCATTTTACCTCCAGCAAAATATCCTTCATGCCAATTTGCAGTAAATCCACTTTTTTTTCCCTATGCAACCCTAGGCAACCTCCAATTGATTTCTTAAAAAACTCTGTAGAGGTGTTTTTCTGGCCATTTCATAAGTATGGAATTATTTAGTATGTGATCTTCTGTGTCTGGCTTGGTACAGATTTTTTGAAGCTTATCCATATTATGGCACACACTAGCATTTCATTTATTTTTATTGGTAAATGCTATTCTGATGTAGAAATAAAATAGCTTATTTAACCATTCAACAGTTGTTATTTGAGCTATTTCCATTTTTTATTACTTTTAAGGTACTGTGAATAATGCTTCCCTGAACATTCCCATATAAGTCTGTGTGAATACATATTTTGTGTTGGAAAGAAACTTAGGAGAACACATACTTTAGTTGGTGAGGATGCTGAGTTCAGTGGGGTATGAAAGTTGTTCTGAGGTTCGGAGCACTGGCTTATGACGGTAGTCTCAGCTACTCAGGAGGTTGAGCTTGAGAATACTGTGGTTTCAAGCCAGTCTGAACAAGAAGGTAGTGAAATTCCATACCAACAAATTATTCAGGCATGCTGGAACAAAATCCTGAGGCAAACATTTCACTTATATTACAGAAAATTTAGATACATTTCCTTTGTTATCAGAGACTGGATAAAGATGCTCTATTTCAAGTGCAATTGTTGAACGTAAGACTTGAGACTTTGGCCAATATAGTAGAGAAAGAGAAGTAAATGGCATAAGAAAGGTTTAGAAGTAAACATACAAAACATTCACTGTTTGAAGATTATATGATCTGCCTCACAAAAGCAATGGAACCAATACAGTATTGAGAATAATATGGTACAGTGAAGTGACTGAAAAAGGCACATTATAAAAACCAATAGTATTTCTTTCTACCAGTAATAATCAGTAAGAAATTTAAGAAGAGACAATGTATCATTTAGAGTACCATAAGTAACTTTGAACTTTTGAGGCCTCAACAATTAAAAATATGTAAGATTCTATTTTCTTGGTTCTCAAGCCTGTTCTCGTGCCAGTACCAAGCTGTTTTTATTATTGTAGCTTTGTAATAGAATTTGACATTTGATATTGATATTCCTCCAGCACTGTTCTTTCTGCTAAGGATTGATTTTGCTACTCTGGGTCTTCTATTATTCCTTATGAATTTTTGGATTGCTTCTTCTATTTCATTAAAGAATGATATTGGGATATTGATGGGTATTGCATTGAATTTGTAGATAGATAGCTTTTGGCGGCATTGCCATTTTCACGATGTTAATCCTTGCAATCCAGGAGTATGGGAGGTTTTTTTCACTTCCTTAAATCTCCTTTAATTTCCTTTTTCAGGTTTTTAAAGTTTTCATTATAGAGGTCCTTCACTTCTTTGGTTAAATTAATTATTAGGTATTTTTGAGGCTATTACAAAAGGAGAGAGTAGGCATCTTTGTCTCATTCCTGATTTTAGAAGAAATGGTTTTAACTTTTCACCAAGTATAATGCTGGGTATAGGTTTGTAATGTGTTGAATTACATTAATTGACTTGCATATGTTGAACCAGCTTTGCATCCCTGGAATGAATCCTGTGTGATCATAGTGTATAATTTTTTTGATGAGTTGTTGAATTCAATTGGCCAGAATTTTATTGAGAAGTTTTGCATCAACAAAGAAATGGATCCATACTTCTCTTTCTTTGATGAGTCCCTGTCTAGATTTGGGATGAGGGTTATTCTGGCTTCATAGAATAAGTTTTGTAGTGAGCTTTTGCTTTCAGTTTCATTGGAGAATTTGAGAGTATTGGAGTGAATTCTCCTTTGAAAGCCTTATAGAATTTGGCTATGAATCCGTCCAGTCCTGGGTTTTTCTTGGATGGGAGGCCTTTTATTGTTATTTCTATTCATTGCCTGATATAGGTCTATTCAGTTGGTTTAAATCTTCTTGGTTAAGTTAGGGTGTATCAATATTTACTAGAAATTCTTTCATTTTTCCAGATTCTCAAATTTGTTAGCATAAAAGTTTATAAAGTATTATTCTTTTATAATGTTCTGAATCCTGCTTGTTTCTGTTATGCTATTTCCAGTCTCTTCTCTGATTTTATTTATTTGAGTATGTCTCTTCTCTTCTCTTTTTCTAAGTGTCTGTCATTTTTGGCCAATTAATCTTTGATAAGGGAGCCCAAAACAAAAACAGGATGGAGGAAAGACAGTCTCTTTGACAAATGGTGCTGGCAGAATTGGCTATACATGTGTAGAAAATTGATGTTGCATCTGTATATTTCACCCTGCACCAGAATCAACTCCAAGTAGATCAAAGATATCAATGTAAAATCAGATGCCCTGAAAATACTACAGGAAAGAATAGGGGAAACACTAGGGCTCCTTGGCACAAGCCAAAACTTCCTTAATAAAGACCCAGAAACAATAAAAGAAAGATTGGATAAATGGGATTTTATTAAACTACAGAGCTTCTGCATGGTAAAATACATAGCTTGCAAGATTTGAAAAACAGAAAAACAAGAAAGCCCACAGTTTGGGAGATCTTCACTGGCCATACAACAGACAAAGGCCTCATATCTAAAATATACCTAGAACTCAAAAAATTAAACACCCCAAAACAAATCCCTCCCAAAACAGCCACCAAATTAAGACTTAAAGAGAGACTTCTCTGAATCTGAAATAAGAATTGGCAATAGACACATCTCTGGCCATAAAAGAAATGCAAGTGAAGACAACATTGAGAATCCACCCCACTCCAGTTAGAATGGCCATTATCAAGAAAACTAATAATAACAGACACTGTCAGGGATGTGGTCAAGAGAGAATGGTAGTACACTGCTGGAGGGAATGTGAACATGTTCAACCACTCTGGAAAGCAGGGTGGGGGTTGCTCCAAAGACTAAATACAGAGCTGCTTGCTCTATGGCCCAGGAATCCCACTCCTGGGAATTTGCCCAAATGACCACAAACAAGGCCATACTAAAGCTACGAGCACAACCATGTTCACTGCAGCATTATTTACCATAGCTAAGCTATGGAACCAACCCAGATGCCCCTCAGTAGATGAATGAATCAATAAAATATGGTATATGTACACAATAGAATTCTATGCTTCCATCAGAAAAAAATGGCATTGCCCCATACATAAGGAAATGAAAAAATCTGGAAAAAATACAATAAGCAAAGCAAGCCAGGCCTAAAGAGATGTAGGTTGCATGGTTTCCCTCCTTTGTAATAAGTAGAATATGTCTATGATATTCTTAGCAGAGGATCACAGTAACCCAATCGCTAGGTGCATAGGGCCATATATAATGAAGTGTATCAAAATGAACTCCAAGAATTAGAAACAAGAGGTTTTTTTTAAAAATTATGTAATGTTTGCAGTTATTTCTACTTTTTTACCCTTTGTCTTGTATATGAGTTTATCTGATCAACAAAAGGGAAAGGGAATCACAGAAACAGCAGAACAAAGGATGGACTAATGCAACAATGATACTCACTAGGCACTGTGTTGTAAATGAACTTTACAACTTGGGAAGCAGAGTGTAGAGGGGTAAGTGGGAGAAAATGAGGGAGAGGGTAAACAGTGTTCAAAATGAAATGTTCTCATTACCTTATCTATGTAACTGTAGCCTCCCTGTTCATCACCTTTGCAATAAATAATACAAAAAGTAAATAAAGTTAATCAGGATCCACAAAACAAAAAAAGCTGAGGGACAGCATCCAGATCCAGTCCCTGAGTTCAAATCCCACTACTTGAACACACACACACACACACACACACACACACACACACACACACACACAAAATTAACAAGAGATGATCATCTACCTGTGACAATATATACTTATTATATCATTTTGTAAGAAAAAGGAAAGGAAAATGTACATGAGATTATTATAAAAATATGTAAGATATCTGTAGACAACCTTTCTTATGCTAATCCAGAATATACAATATGTTCTGAACACAGCAATGAGAATCTATAGAAATGACCCAGATAAAAATAAGTGTTTCTTCAAATTAATCTCTAAATTCAGTGAAAAATTTAAAGATATAGTTGACTTTTTGAAATATTTACCAGCTCACTCCAAAATTTGAATGGAAGTAGCAATGGAGGCAATCATAATTGTCACAAAGGCTAGATGATGTAGGCTCTGAATTTGAATCTGTATGGCTATTGTCTGACTGTGCAAGATTTATTTGGCCAGAATGCAAGCCACAGAATCATCTGGCAATCCTTAAGACTGATGTGCAGTCTTGTGGTACTAGGGAGATGTCTTTACCTAGGGCTCTTCAAATTTTTATTAACTGAGAAAGTGGTGGATTTGGGTGGCTTAGAAACGCATACCAGAGTGATACAATGGAACACTCAAAATTCAATCCACAGTGTATGTGTGTCCCTCATTATAGTAATTGTTAAAATAAGCATCATTGGGTAATACAGCATTGGCAGTATTGATAAATTCCTTTTTTACTTCCTCTAACTTTTCTTATCAGATTTAAGGCATAAACAAACATATCATCTCTGAGTACAAACCATTTTGCTAATTTTTCTCTGATCTATGGATCTTATTTGTACCTTATGGCAATCACAAATGAAATCAACATATTTGCCTTGTTAACAGAATTTTGGACACAGCTTTAATAGTTTTCTTTGACTCAGATTATTTATTTGACTTGAATTATCCACATCACAGTTTTCCATTAGTCATACTAATCAATTATATTTCTTTACAAATTGCAAAGTCAAATAGGGGCATATGAAGGACTAATTCACTTTTTATTATGATGAAAGCTGTGGGATTTTACAGATACCTATTATCAAGTTGAAGAAATTCCCTTTCATTTGTAATTTTTTAGGAGTTTTCATTTGGGGTGTTAGATTTTCTCGATTGCTTTTCCTATACATGTCAAGATAATCATATTTTTTTTCCTCTCTTCTTTTATTAACATTACTACTTACATTGATTTTAATAAAATGTTCAACTTTTTAATGTTTTTTTGTTTTTTTTAAGTTTTTATTATAAAACTGATGTACAGAGAGGTTACAGTTTCATACGTTAATCATTGGATACATTTCTTGTACTGTTTGTTACCTTGTCCCTCATACCCCCCCTCCCCTCCCCCTTTCCCCCCCTGAGGTGTTCAGTTCACTTACACCAAACAGTTTTGCAAGTATTGCTTTTATTGTTGTTTCTCTTATTTTACCCTTTGTCTCTTAATTTTGGTATTCCCTTTCAATTTCCTAATTCTAATACCAGTATACACGGTTTCGAATATACTCAGATAAGATTACAGAGATAGTGTAGATACAATCACAAGAAGGTGATACAAGAACATCATCAATAGTAGAAGCTACAGATACACATGGGATGTTGAAAGTAGTTACAACTGTGATATAACAATCATTTCCATAAAATGGAGTTCATTTCACTTAGCATCATCTTATGTGATCATAATGGTATAGCTATTGGGCTCTTGTGATCCTCTGCTGTGACTTGCCTAAACCTGTGCTAATTATTCCCAATAAGGGAGACCATAGAGTCCATGTTTCTTTGGGTCTGGCTCACTTCACTTAGTATAATTTTTTCCAAGTCCTTCCATTTCCTTACAAATGGGGCTATGTCATTCTTTCTGATAGAGGCATAAAATTCCATTGTGTATATGTACCACATTTTCCTGATCCATTTGTCTACTGAGGGGCATCTGGGTTGGTTCCAGATTCTCGCTATGACAAATTGTGCTGCGATGAACATTGTTGTGCTGGTGGATGTACTGTGATTTTGTTTGTGGTTTTTTAGATAAATACCCAAAAGTGGGGTTGCTGGGTCATAGGGGAGTTCTATATTTAGGCTTCTGAGGAATCTCCATACTGCTTGCCAGAGTGGCTGAACCAGTTTACATTCCCATCAACAATGAAGTAGGGTTCCCTTTTGGCCACATACCCTCCAACAACTGTTATTGTTAGTTTTCTTTCTTTCTTTTTTTTTTTGGCCAGTCCTGGGCCTTGGACTCAGGGCCTGAGCACTGTCCCTGGCTTCTTCCCGCTCAAGGCTAGCACTCTGCCACTTGAGCCACAGCGCCGCTTCTGGCCGTTTTCTGTATATGTGGTGCTGGGGAATCGAACCTAGGGCCTCGTGTATCCAAGGCAGGCACTCTTGCCACTAGGCTATATCACCAGCCCTAGTTTTCTTGATATATGACATTCTTACTGGGGTGAGATGGAATCTCAGTGTTGTTTTCATTTGCATTTCTTTTATGGCCAGTGATGTAGAGCACGTTTTCATATGTCTCTTGGCCATTATCATTTCCTCATCAGAGAAGTCTCTTTGTAGGTCTTTAGCCCACTTGATGAGCTGGCTATTAGTTCTTTGTGGTTTTGTTTTGGAGGAAGGTAATTTTTTTAGTTCTGCATATATTTTAGATATGAGGCCTTTGTCCGTTGAATGGCTGGTAAAGATCTTCTCCCAGTCTGTGGGCTTTCTGTTTATCTTGCAAGCTATGTCCTTTGCAGTGCAGAAGCTCTGCAGTTTGATGCAGTCCCATTTGTCCAACCTTTCTTTGATTTGTAGCCTTTCTGGGTCTTTGTTAAGGAAGTTCCGTCCTGCGCCAAAGAGTCCAAGTGTTTCTCCTACTTCTTCCTTTAGTGTTTTCAGGGTGTCTGTTTTGATTTCAAGGTCTTTAATCCATTTGGAATTGATTTTGGTGCAGGGTGATATATAACGATCTAGTTTTAGTTTGTTGCATGTGTTGAGCCAGTTTTGCCAGCACAATTTGTTAAAGAGGCTATCTTTCTTCCAAACTATTGTTTTAGCCCCTTTATCAAAGATTAAGTAGGCGTAGTTCTGTGGGTTCATTTCTGGGTCTTCAATTCTGTTCCATTGGTCTTCAGGCCTGTTCCGGTGCCAATACCAAGCTGTTTTTATTACTATCGCTTTATAATACAACTTGAAGTTGGGTATTGTAATTCCTCCAGCACTGTTCTTTCTGCTTAGGATTGTTTTTACAATTCTAGGTCTTTTATTATTCCATATGAATTTCTGGATTGCTTCCTCTATTTCATGAAAAAATGGTGTTGGGATATTAATGGGTATTGCATTGAATTTGTAGATAGCCTTTGGCAATATTGCCATTTTGATTATATTAATCCTCCCAATCCAGGAGCATGGGAGGTTTTTCCATTTCCTTAGTTCTGACTTAATTTCGTTTTTCAAGGTTTTAGAGTTCTCCTCAAAGAGGTCTTTCACTTCTTTGGTTAAGGTTATTCCTAGATATTTTATGTTTTGGGGGGCTATTGCAAAGGGCGTTGCTTTCCTGATATCAGCCTCGGTCTTTGGGTAGTTAGCATAGAGAAAGGCCGTTGATTTTTGAAGGTTTATTTTATATCCTGCAACTTTGCCAAAGTTTTGGATCAGCTCTAGTAGCTTGGGGGTAGAGTCTATGGGATTCTTTAGGTATAGGATCATGTCATCTGCGAAGAGAGAAAGTTTAACTTCATCTTTTCCTATTTTGATCCCGTTTATATTTTCTTTTTGCCTTATTGCTCAGGCTAGGAATTCTAGTACTATGTTGAAGAGCAGGGGAGAGAGTGGACATCCCTGCCTTGTTCCTGATTTTAAAGGGAATGGCTTTAGTTTTTCACCATTTAGAGTTATGCTTGCTGTTGGTTTGTCATAAACTGCCTTGATTATATTCAGGAATGTTCCCTGAAATCCCAGTTTTTCCAGGGCTTTTAGCATAAATGGGTGCTGGATTTTATCGAACGCTTTTTCCGCATCCAGAGATAAAACCATGTGGTTCTTTAGCTTGCTCCGGTTGATGTGGTGGATTACATTAATTTACTTGTGTATATTAAACCAACTTTGCATCCCTGGGATGAATCCAGTTTGATCGTGGTGTATGATTTTTTTTGATGACCTGTTGAAGTCGATTGGCCAGAATTTTGTTGAGAATTTTTGCGTCTATGTTCATCAGGGAGATCGGTCTATAGTGCTCTTTCCGTAATGAGTCCCTGCCTGGTTTTGGGATGAGGGTTATACTGGCTTCATAGAATGAGTCTGGAAGTGAATGTTCTCTTTCAATTTCATTGAAGAGTTTGAGAAATATTGGTGTGAGTTCTGTTTTGAAGGCCTTGTAAAATTCTGCAGTGAATCCGTCTTGACCTGGGCTTTTCTTGGATGGGAGATCATTTATTGCCGTTTCTATTTCAATACTGGATATGGGTCTGTTTAGGAGGTTTAAATCTTCATGGTTCAGTTTGGGGATATGAAGTTTTTCTAGGAAATCATCCATTTCTTCCAAGTTGTCGAATTTGTTGGCATAAAGGTTTGTAAAATAGTCCCTTATTATTTTCTGAATTTCGGTTATTTCTGTGGTGATGTTACCTGTTTTATCTCTTATCTTGTTTATTTGAGTGTGCTGCCTTTGTTTTTTGGTCAGGTTTGCCAGGGGTCTGTCTATCTTGTTGATTTTTTCAAAGAACCAACTCTTTGTTTTGTTGATTCTTTCGATGGATTTTTTCGTCTCTAATTGATTTAATTCTGATTTGATTTTAATTATTTGCTTCCGTCTATTGATTTGGGGTTTGGCTTGTTGTTCTCTCTCAAGGAAATTAAGGTGCTTCCTTAAATTACTGAGTTGCTGTTTCTCCAGTTTGTTGATGTATGCACTCAGAGATATAAATTTTCCTCTGAGTACTGCCTTTGCTGGGTCCCAAAGGAGCTGGTACTTTGTGTCCTCAAGTTGGTTGAATTCCATAAACATTTGAATTTCCGTTTTAATTTCTTCAATGACCCTCTGATGGTTCAGCAGTATGTTGTTTAGTCTCCATGAATTGTAGCAATTTCTGTGGTGGCTGTTTGAGTTGAGCTCTAATTTTATTCCATTGTGGTCTGAGAGAATGCAGGGAATGGTTTTGATACTTCTGAATTTGTACAGATTTTCTTTGTGCCCTAAGATGTGATCTATTTTGGAGAATGTTCCATGTGCTGCCGAAAAGAATGTGTATTCTGTCCTTGCTGGGTGGAATATTCTGTAGATGTCGATTAAGTCTAGTTGGTCTATGCAATTGTTTAGTTCTGTGGTTTCTTTGTTCAGTTTTTGGCGTGTTGATCTGCCCAGAGGTGATAGTGGAGTGTTAAAGTCCCCAACTATCAATGTGTTTGGGTCTATGCGTGTTTTTAGAGTCAGTAGTGTTTGTTTAATGAAGTTGGGTGCTCCTGCATTTGGTGTGTAGATATTTAGAATGGTTATTTCTTCCTGTAGGAGAGATCCCTTTACTAGTATGTAGTAACCTTCTTTGTCTCTTCTTACCTTTTTAAATTTGAAGTCAGTTTTGTCTGATACTAGGATTGCAACTGCAGCCTGCTTATGGGGGCCATTTGCTTGATAGATTTGTTTCCAGCCTTTCACTTTTAGAAGATGTTTACTTTTGCTGGATAGATGTGTCTCTTGCAGGCAGCAGAAAAATGGATCTTGATTTTTGATCCAACTTATGAGCCTATGTAGTTTGATTGGAGAATTAAGTCCATTAATTTTGACGGTTAGGATTGAGAGATGATCGTTTGTTCCTTTCATTATCACTATCTTGTTTAAAGCTGTGTCTTCCCATTTCTTGATCTGATGTTTACTAATTAGGGTTCATTCCTCTGTCTGTATTGGGATCTTGATTATTATCCCTGTATAGTACATCTTTGAAGACTTTCTGTAAAGCTGGTTTGGTGGAGATATATTTTTTCAGTTTTTCCTTACTGTGGAAAACTTTTATTTGACCTTTGGCTATGAAGGAGAGTTTGGCTGGGTACAAAATTCTTGGTTGATAGTTATTTTTATTTAGAGTTTGGTATACTTCAGTCCAGGCTCTCCTTGCTTTCATGATCTCTGCTGAGAAGTCTGGGGTAATTCTGATTGCTTTTCCTTTATATGTGATTGTTTTCTTTGCCCTAACAGCTTTGAGTATTTTTTCCTTGCACTCTACTGAACCTGTTTTGATCACAATGTGTCGGTGGGATGTCCTATTCTGGTCTGGTCGATTTTGGGTTCTAAAGGCGTCTTGTATCTGTATAGGCCTTTCCTTCTGGATATTTGGGAAGTTCTCAGCTAATATTCTGTTAAATAGGTTGCCTATCCCATTAACCTCTTTCTCCAAATTTTCCTCAATACCTATTGTCCTTAAATTGGGCTTCCTGATCGTGTCTTGAATCTCCTGTAGCGATCTGTTATGTTGATTGGACTGGATTTGTAGTAACTTTTGATCTTTCTCCATAGAATTTAAGGAATCTTCAGCTCCTGAGATTTGATCCTCTGCTTCAGTTAGTAGGGCCTGTAGGCTAGTTACTTGATTTTGAATCTCTTTTGCTTCTGACTGGTCTTTCCTGATAATTACCATGTCCTTTTTTAGGTCTTCTATGGACTTCTTTACTTCATTAACTTCATTACTTCAGTTTTGAGAGTTGTCTCTCAAATCTTTAAGCTGGTTAGCTATCTTTTCATTTGACTCTTGAAGTTCATTTATCTTTCTATTTGTGGATGCCATGAAATTCTCCATTAATTTTTGCTTTGCCTCCTCACGCTCTAGAATAATTGACTGAATAGATTCAAACTTTTCATTTATCATGTTTATCAGTAAACTTTGTAGAGCATTTTGAGGGTTCTCTTCTATGTCTTTGATTGACTGCTCTGCTTCCTGCTTGTTTTGAGTGGGGATAAGACTTCATTGTTTGCCATCTTTCCTGTGTTTCTTCTGCCCATTTGAATTGGGGATGCCAGTCTACCAGCACCTGTGAGCACCGTTTAAGACCCAAAGCAGCCCTTACCAAGCACTGTTGTGTAAATCTTACAAGTTCACAATTATGTACAGATACCCTGTATACCTGTCTATAAAATTAGATTTGGTGTTCCTAAAGAATACAGTTTCAATATAACAACCGATCCTGGGCCCTGTATTCAGTAGTTACTTATTTACTGTTACAACCCTATACGCAATTCTTGTTTTTATATTAAGCTCTTTTAGGACTGGCTTTCTCTATGAACCCCTGTGATTCACTCGGATTAAGCTGGGATACCCTCTATCCAATAACCAGGAGTCATTGGAGACTGGAGGTTCAGGCAGTAAGTCAGGAGGGTATGTTGGAGGTAGTAAAGAGAATAGAGTAAAATGTATTGGGGAGGGGAGGTGGTGATTTTGGTTTAGTTTCAGTGATGTGGAAGTGTCGAGAAGAGTAGAATCAGTAGAGAGAATAATGTTGCAATGATAGATAATGGAGAGTTAGCAGAACAGAGTGGAGGTGTTCTTCATAGGAAAGTAAGTTTCAAAGAAAGAGAATGCAGAGAGAAATAAAGTAAAAATAGTGGGAGACAGATGCACACAACAGAGAAAAATTATTTAAAAAAGAAAATAAAATAAAAAGGAAAAAAAATCAGAAAAGGAACAACCCAAACAAACAGAAAAGAAAAAAAAACTTGATAAAACAAACAGGTAAAAATAGAAAACATGGAAAAAAAACCGACGACGTTTCCGAATTGAAATTTTTTTTTTTTTTTAAGTTTAAGAAATGTTGAAAAGATAAAGAAAAAAAATTGGAGTCTTCCTTGTTTGGGTGGTCTTTCCCCAGTCTCTGGTTTCCTTGTGATGGTCTGCAGTCTATATTCCTGATTGTCTGGGTTTGGCAGAATTCAGCTTGCTCCTCTGTCTACTGCAGGGCCTCGGCCTTTAACGCCTGCTGTGGACTGAGCAGGGCGGGGCGCCTCTGGCCTGTTTTACCCGGCTGAGAGGTGCTTGCCTCTGCAAGGCTTCTGCCTCCTGGGCGGGCCGGCCTCCTTGGCAGAGGTAGCTATGGAAAGCAGCTCCGTTTTGGGCTAGGAATTGGGCTTCCTCTGTGACGGGACCGTTTAACTGTCTCAGGTTCCTCCGTCTGGTGTTTCTGTGCCGCAGGGAGCTGCTGGCTGTTTTCGTGTTAAATTTAGAAGTTCCGGCAGGCAGGGCGGGGCACCTCTGGCTGAGCCATGGCCCTGGACACGCCTCCCGCCTGGGCAGGGGGTGTTCTCCTGGGCGGAGCTGGCTCTCACTGTTCAGTCCCTCTTGCCCTTTTCAAAGATGGTTAATTTGACCTCGATTTTCCCAGGCCCGCTTTAGTTCCAATCTGGTCTGACCCTATGCCAGTGGCAAAGATGGCGCTTTGCTCTGGCGGTGGAGGAAGGGCTGCCTTGCAGAAGTTGCTCTGTGGGCGCGAGTGAGAATATCTTTCGTGGGGTACTCACGCTTTCTCTGCGATTTCAGGTCGTCCATGCTCAGCCGCCGCCTGGTCTCCGCTGTGTGCTTTACCTGCGTGGAGTGCGGGTTGCTGTGACGGGCGCTGTGCCAGCGCCGCCAACACTGGCGTGGCGGTGGGATACTGCCCAGAGCTCGAATCTGCGTTTTCAGACGTGCAAAGTCGATTTTTCCTTCCTGGCCAGAATCCCTATACTGTTACAACTTATGCTGGTTGTATTTCTAGTGGTAAAAGTTATTATGGGGTGAGAAAACTGCGGTGCTTGAGGGAGCTGAGCTAGTGCACTGCAGCTCCTCTGCTGTCTTCCCGGAAGTCCCTTTATTTTTGTTTTTAAGCTAACTTTTTATTCCAGTGCATCTCTTGTTACTCTTGTGTAACTGTAAGAGACAAACATGTCCACTAATTCCATCTTGAAGAGAATATGAATTGTTCAAGAGCTCAGAGCCCTCTAGAACTGAGGATTAGGTGAGATCATGAGGTAGGTAGTTCACCAAGACCTGTGAAGGTGATAGATAGCTTTAGGGCAAAGATACCTTAGAATAGATAGTAAAAGATGTAAGAGGATATGTGGTGGTCATTGCCTATAGATTGCCTATAGATGCCCCCTTAAAGGGGCATCCCATAGGAACTTAGAAAGCATATTCTTTGAACATGGATTTAAAGTAGATTGGGACAGTAATGGGAGTGTGTACATATTCTCACAGAGAGAACTTGCTGTGGAGAGTGTACTTAGCTAGAAAACTCAAACTGCCACACCTTTCAACTCTGTGTAACTCTGTCTTCAATGTATTTCCAAATTGTGATGATCATGGTGAGGGTACTAGAACTGGAACATTCCTGACTAGTGAGGGACTGACTCCTCTTGCTGATGATCATTACTCACTGAAAAATACTATGTAGCAAAGTGACCATTCTAGGAAATTCTTACTGAAAATGCCTGGAAGCTTCCTTATTGGTGTTTTTGGGAACACTGAACTGCCATGTTAGAATTCTGACTACTCTACTAGTGGAGTCATGTAGACAGACTACATAGATAGGAAAGATCCTGAGACCATATGGCCAGCTGCACCCCAATTACACCTCCAGGTAACATGAGTACCTGCTACTTTCTGATGTATTGCTATGGGAGAGTTTGAGTGAGACTAGCGGAGGAATTGTCTAGTTGAGTCCAGTCACAAAACATTGATTTGGGGCTGGGGAAATAGCCTAGTGGCAAGAGAGCTTGCTTCGTATACAAGAAGCCCTGGGTTCGATTCCCCAGCACCACATATACAGAAAATGGCCAGAAGTGGGGCTGTGACTCAAGTGGCAGAGTGCTAGCCTTGAGCAAAAAGAAGCCAGAGACAGTGCTCAGGCCCTGAGTCCAAGGCCCAGGACTGGCAAAAAAAACACACACACACACACACACACATTGATTTGTTATACAATTACAGATTACTAAAAATGATAAAGCTAATTAGATCAAATATAAACAGATTCAAGGGAAGTGTATATGAAAGTATCTTGTAAGTTTTTAACATATTTTAAATATATAAAATAAGTGAATTTAAAGCTATACAACATTAAATTGAGATAATACAGTTTCTAGAGCAACGTTTTAGACAAAATGGATAAAAAAGTAATGAGGGCTGAGAGTATGGCTAAAGTGCCTATATAGTTAGCATGAGGTTCTGAACTCAAACCTCAGTAGTGAATGGACAGACAGACAGATAGACAAGAAGAAACAAAGGAAACAGGAAGGGAGGGAGGGAGGGAGGAAAGAAGGAAGGAAGGAAGGCAGGAAGGAAGGAAGCAAGGTTGCTTCCTTAAGTGTTTAAATCATTTGCCTTGCACAAGACCCTGAGTATAAATCAATAGTACCACCAAAAAAAGTAATACAGACCCTTTGCAGTCATCCTAAAGAATCTTATCTTTCATGAAATACTGAAATTTCTATATGTAATTATTTTAAAATACAACATTAATTTAAAAGTACCTGTGGAACAAGATGGATTTAAAATCATTTCAATACAAGATCTAAATATCTTGAACGTCAAAAAAAGAAAAGAAGAAGGCCTTCAAGCAGAAGTAAAAAATATTCAAATGATGGTTGGAACATGTGCTGATTAGTTAGCAGGGGAATTATTCTTGGGAATAAAATGTTCTTGGGAAATAAGAAGTTTAGAAAAAATGATTTTCATTTAACTAGACATGCTTTCACTGAAAAAAAAATCTCTAAATGGCTTGGTGTAGAAGCTTAGAGGCACATCCGAAAAGTCTTCAGCATTCTACCACCATAGGACTAGATGGGACTTGGACAATACCACTTGTTCTCATAAATAGAACCTTGTATGACCATTTCCTAACATTATCCAGGTTTCAGTAACACACTGTGTGTTTGATACCAGTTTAAACAGTTCTTAGATGAAGATAGTGGAGTATTGCTTGTTAGGGGTCTGGGTCATGCCTATAAATGAAGATTCTATATTCATTACTTTTGTTGCTGTGGCCAAATGCCTAAGAGAAACAACTTAAGGAAGGGAAGATTTATTTTTGGCACATGATTTCAGGGGGGCACAGTCCATCACTGTAGAGAAAGCATGACAGAGCAGAGCTGCTCATGTCAAGGCTACCAGGAAGTAGAGGGATAAGAGTGCCGGTGCTACAGGCTTTCCCTTTTCTCCCCATTCTTTTATATCATCTTGATTGCACTCTATGTGATAGTGCCCAACTTCAGGAAATACTCGGGTATGCCCCATTAGTTACTCCTTTTTGGAGACACTCACAAACACCCCACTAATCTCCAAGGAACTCTCAATCCAATCAAGTTGACAAAGTTAACAACCAAGATTAGCCTGCACAGAGCCTGCAGTTATCTGCCTTTGGTGAACAGTGGCACCTGCCAGATGGACATATGTATGGGGCACTGCCTGCAGTGCTAAGAGGCAG
The DNA here is from genome assembly GCF_023159225.1 of Perognathus longimembris pacificus. Classification (NCBI taxonomy): domain Eukaryota; kingdom Metazoa; phylum Chordata; class Mammalia; order Rodentia; family Heteromyidae; genus Perognathus; species Perognathus longimembris. The sequence continues at coordinate 57,045,643 of NC_063188.1, forward strand.
TCCCGCTAGCCCCGCCTGCCCACTAGCCCCACCTCCCGACTCCACCACGTGTATGGTGTATGCCAGAATGGCGCCAGACAGAACCCAGGGGGCAGTCCTGTGGGATGTGATGTTCGCCTGGAGGTCCTATGACGCCGCGCTTGGATGGACAGCTCATGTCAGCCTGTCACTAGTGTCTAGCTAGCCACTCCAAATCCCTCCCCTTCCTGCCGCCATTACTGCTATATAAACCCCACCCTGCAATAAAGGCCTCGGATTTCCGAGAAGCTTTCCCGGAGATCGCCTGTGTGTCCTGCGTCCTCATTTAAGCATAAGAGTGTGGGTGGGCGTCATCACAACTACACACATCCAAGGCTTTCATGTAGGCTGTACCCCAGCTCCTCCACCCGCGGGATGGGCAGGAGATGCCTGAGTAAAAGGGCCCTACACATATGGTTCCATATTATTGTTTTTCCTCAAATACTGAGATGTTCAAATACAAAAGATTAAGTTAGAACCATCACTATAAATCAAACTCTATAGCTGGAACGGCTGAAGAAAATAATAGTCGCCAAAATTCTTCCTTAAAAACAATGTCTGTACTCCAGGTAGGAAAAGAAACCAGCTGGAAAGTAAACCTGCACAAGGAAGGGTGAGGGAGTGTGAAACGATTGCTTGAGGTACAAATAAAGATTTGGTTACTAAAGCCAAGAAAGGATGGTGCAAAGCCTAAGCCACATTCACTAGGTGTAGCATTTCAAGTGGTCAGTCATGAAACTGAAGTCACCAATCTGATAGATATCCTGAAAGAAAACCCCATTTGATAATCCATAAAAAATCCAAGGGAATTTCCTTCTAGGTATCAAAGCTACATTATAGAATTGAGTGATTGTGAACTATAAGCCAGTAGTTTGAAGGTAGGGGAACTTATATATCTCAGATGGTTTAACTTTCAGCATAGATAAACTGAAATATATCCCTTCCTTGTATTCCAGCTCCCTAGGTATAAGAGGTAGAAATTTCTAGTTGGTAGACTATTAAACTATTGGACAACAAATGGCAAGGGTCTGACCAGCTTCACTGGAAGATAGAAAATAGAGATAAATACAAAAAAAAGTAATTTGTTCAACAAATATTTATTGAGTTCCTACTAGATTTGGTCAATATTTTAGGCACTAGAGTGATTTTAAATAGTGCATTAGTTCATTTTCCATTGCTATAAAGAAATATATTAGGCTGACTAACTTTATCAAAAAACAAGAAGTATATTTAGCTCCCAGTTCTGAGTGTGCAAGGGCATGATCTAGCATTAGCTTAGCTAAGGTGCCATGACAGGTGGTACCACAGTGGCAGGAATGCATAGCAGAGCAAGAAATAATATTACCAGATAGGAAGCCAAAGAGTTATTCAGAGGTTAGGTTCAGGATTTTATAGCAATGTGTGTGTGTGTGTGTGTGTGTGTGTGTGTGCGCGCACGCCAGTACTGGGGTTTTGTCTCAGAGCCTACACTTTTCTGCTCAAGTTTGAAGTTCTATCACTTGAGTCACTGCTTCACTTCTGGTGTTTTTGTTTTGTTTTGTTTTGTTTTGGTGGTTAAGAGGAGATAAGAGTCTCATGGATTTTCCTGCCTGGGCTGATATGTCAATCGTTGCTCCTCAGATCTCAGATTCTTCAGTAACGAGGGTTACAGGTGTAAGCCACCAGTGCCTAGCTTGTTTCATATTCTTGTTATTCATTTGTGAGTGTGTATTAATTAGTCCAATGGGTTTTATCATGATATTTCAGATATGTATATATTGTGTGTTAATCAGAACAACCCTCTCTATTGCTTTCTCTTTCCCTACCCTCAGCCCCTGGTTGATCACCAGCAATTACCTAGATTCCTTATGCTGTCTTCATACATAGCTCCAATGTATACTACTTCAAATAAGCCCAGTCTTGTCTAGGTCTTGTTTTATGAATCTTTTTTCCCTTTAACCTTCACAACCTGTATTATGCTCTTCCTTTTGTCACCATTCCATATTTCAGGGGTTCTTGTGTGCTATTCCTTTGCATGCTTTACTTCTTAGAGGAATTGCCTCACTTTTAGGCCTTCACCTATACATGGGAGTGGAGTAAGACTTCAGGTCAGGAAGCTTCTCCTTCTGATCTGTATGGCTCATACAAAAGGTCATGGCCCTAGGGAAAGGGTGTTTAGACGTCAGCCCATTGAAGGGGTAGGGTAAGAAGACCTTACTGATGGCTACTAAAAATGTACTATCTGTACAAAATGTGTTTAATTTCCTTTTAAGGGTTATCATAGTGAGAGGAGAGAAAACAGAAATTCCAAAGGTATTTTTAAGGACACAGAACAGTCACAGACTTGGCTAGAAATTATAGGCTATTGAAATAAATTGAGCTCATTTTCCCCCAACTCTCCTGTTATCTCAGAGAAACTCATAAACCAGGAAGTTAATAATGATCCTTCTCATCTCCTTCCTTGCCATTTAGATGGGGAGACAACAAATAACAGATGCCTACTGATTACCACATGGACAGAGAAACACCTGGGAACAGGGTCATGGAAGGTGGTGAAATTCCCTCAGTGCAGGTGTAAATCAAAGCAACTTAGGTAAAATAGGTCTAACTGTCTGTAGGCATGACAGTCTCCTAGCTGGGACCTTAAGAATTAGTCAAATAGTAGAGCCACGGAAAATGATACAGAACAGACACTCGAGAAGGCTGCTAGGAAAAAACAATTTGCTGAAATATACCCAGTTCAGAGTCAAGTAAAAGCCAATACTACAGAGGTCAATTACTTGCAGCATATTATGTCAGAAGTTAGACCAGGGAGGAGTCCTCAGTGAAGCCAGGATCTGGCAACAGCCACACAAGATGGAAGACAGACTGAGAAAGGCTAAGAAATTTAGAGCACCATGATGGAAAAACAAAGACTGAAAGGAAAGCCAAAATCCAAAGCCAGGTAACGGTTCACCAAGCAGAGAAGAGAGAGGCGTAACAATTTGGTCTAACCTCAATCATTTCTAAGACTTCTCTGATCTTTAAAATGACAAGTGTCTACGGACAATCTGGAGAGCAGCCTGAGGAAGAAGGGGAAAGCAGGAGCAAAAGGTAGTGCCAAAGGGGAGGAAAGAACCAGGAGGACGGTGGTAATGGGATAGGAAACTACACATACTGAAAGAGTAGCAGTAGAAAACGAGTTGGAGAGTTAGCCACTAGATAGGATCTCATGAATGTCCCATCACTAAAGAAAAGGGGAAAGGACTAGAGAATAGTAAATTGTAGAATTCCATTTCCTTTACCACCAGTGATTTCCTCAAGTGGCAAAGCTACTCAAGTGAATGAGAATAAGACTACCTTTTGAAACTTCCTCTTCACTTTTAAAATCCTGAGGTGACAGCTGAGTCGTAGTGAAGACAACTGCCTACTTGTCCCATTGTCTAAACACCTACCATAGTGTGGGGACCATCTATCCCAGTCTATCAGCAGTCATATGTCTATAGAAGTGGGGTGAGTAGAGGAATAGGTAGGTGGGTCTGAGATTGGCACGCTGCCTCTTTAGCTTCCTGGTCCTGCTTTATGTAATGATTTAGTTTCACAAGTGAAGTGTGTTGTTTTACATTTTCCTAACTTTATATATTTTGCTCTGTTCCTCACATTTTCTTTCCTCCTTGGCTGAAGAAGCCAAATGACATCCTTTCAGTGAAGGTTTCTGTGCTTCCATGACCTACTCCCACTCACCAAAGCTTTATAAGCCTTAAGAATTACATTGAATTATTTATTTACACATGTGTTCTCCCATCCTTCATTATAAATGATAAACTGAGTTTGAGAAACTGGTAGAAACTATAGAATGTGTTGGGAGCCGAGCCTGCAGCTCTCATTCTGACCTCTGGCTGCGTTTTCAAGGACGTGCAAGGACATGGCTTAATGGAAAATCGGAAATGCTTTACTATGTCTGCCATGAGTCCATTCTTATGTTAACCAACCTCATCCTGTTTTAGCTATGTCGGGTATTGCTAACTCCAAGCCTTTTTGTGTTCTGGAATTTTAAGCCTATGCTATTTTCTGGTTTTCAAACTGCATATAAGCTGGAAGTTAAGAATAAACATGGCTGCAGTCTTGAGGTACAATCTGAGGCTGCAGACCTCCTGTACCCCATCTTCGCCTCTTGTCTTTTTTCTCTTGTCTTGTATTTTTCCTTTTCTTTAATCCTCACCCCCCTCATCCAGGATTCCCTTTTCGCTGCCTGCTGGCTCCGGCAAGAATTTACATGGAAAAATGCATATGTGCTTGCATAGCTAGCATTTTGCAGGTTTATGGACTCTTTCCTCTGAATGCTAACCCTCAAATCTCTCATTAAAATATATTTTACTCAGGGAATCCCATGATCCTGGAGTCCATGTCTTCCTCAATCTTGTATCCCTTAATACCTAACATACAGTTTGTCAAAATAAGTCAATAAGAGAATAAATACAAGAGTAAATGCTGAACACTATGGAGCAGCAATGAAAACATAGAAGTCATGGCTGCTGTCATCAAGAGGCTAAGAGTTTAGACAACTATTGGTACATCAATGATATTGCAATTAACAGTCAAATACAATGTGTGAGGAGGTGGAAAGCCATACATAGATCAGGCAGATCATAGAAGCTTAGTTGCAGTTCCCTTACTCTCCCCATCACAACTTGGAACTTCTGCAATTATTCCAGAGTAACTCTCCCTTACTTTCACCAATCCTAATCCTCTAATTCCAGTTTAAATAGGAAAATAGCAGGGTACCGGTGACTCACACCTGTAATCCTAGCTACTCAAGAGGCTGAGATCTGAGGATTGTAGGTCTTTGTTTTTGCTTTTTCAGTCATGGGGATTGAACTCTGGGCTGGGCACTGTCCCTGAGCTCTTCAGCTCAAGGCGAGAGCCACAGCACCACTTCTGATTTTCTAGTGGTTAATTGGAGATATGAGTCTCATAGACTTTGCTGCCGAAGCTAATTTGAACCTTGGTCCTCAGATCTCAGCCTCCCAAGTAGCTAGGATTATAGCTGTGACACACCAGTGCCCAACCAGTTCTGCTTTAAAAATAATAATTTTATTTATTTTTTGTATCTATCTGGTACAAAGGAATGAAACCCAGGGCCTCATGCATGATAGGCAAGCACTGTACCCCTAAGCCACATTCTTTGCCCATAAGTAGTTGCACAAAGGAATTGCCTTTTAACAAAGCAGTTTATGAATACAATGCATCTTGCTCAATGTTACTCCTTTCAACATTCTCACCCCTTTCAACATTCTCACTCATTCATATCCAACCCATCCCTTCCCTCACTCTTCTTAATTTTGTAGGATATACTACATTGTCACCTTCTTCTCTATCTACCGCTTTCAAGTACCCACTTCCTGGTGTTTATTTTGATGAACTTTGAAAGTCTGTGAGATTCTATCTCCAATTAACCAGCAATAAGCTGGAAGTGGAGTTGTGTTTCAAGTGGTAGAGCACCAGCCTTGAGCAAAAATGCTCAGGGATAGAACCCAGGCCCTGAGTTCAAACCCCAGGATCAGCACAAACACACAAACCAAAACAACCAAAACTTCAGTTTCTCATTAGAATGGGAATAAATAACTTATTTAGGTTAAATGAATCCCACGAGATAATGTGTATAAAGATAAGTTTAAACATCAGGATGTAATCAACATCCTAATCAAAATGTAGACATATCATAATTTGAGGATGATCACAAATTTGGAATTTTATTTCATGATAATGATAAAAGGACAAATACAGACTATGAGAAGCTTGGCAATCACTTAATAGATGATTGGAAGAAGTCTTCACCAAATCTTGGAAAGTTTTCTTGTAGCAAAGAGGATTTGAGAAGTGTTGCCAATGACAACGATGGTGGAAGAGTGACACAAAAGGTTTTAGTATATAGGAGGAGGGGGCTTTCTGAAATTCTTTTATTTTTGCCAGTCCTGGAGCTTGAACTCAGGGGCTGAGCACTTTTTGCTCAAGGCTAGCACTTTATCACTTGAGCCACAGCATTACTTCTGCCTTTTTCTGTTTATGTGGTGCTGAGGAATCAAACCCAGGGCTTTGTGCATGCTAGGCAAGCACTCTACCACTAAACCACATTCCCAGCCCTTTCCAAAATTCTTAGTGGAGCTGGATACCAATGGCTCATGCTTGTAATCCTAACTACTCAGGAGGCTGAGATCTGAAGATCATGGTTTTAAGCCAACCTGGGGAGGAAAGTTCATGAAACTTTTATCTTCAATTAACCACCAAAAGGCTCCAAGTAGAGCTGTGGCTCAAGTGGTAGAGCACTAGCTTTGAGCACAAAATAGCACCCAGTTCAAGCCCCAGGACTGGCACAAAAGAAAAAAGAAATTCTTAGTAGACTCTCCTACTATGAAAGCTTATCCATCTTCTGCTCTAATCTAAGACTGAGCCAAAGACAGTAGTGCTGGATGCTGATGACTTAAGCCTGTAATCCTTGTTACTCAGGAGGCTGAGATCTTTTTTAATTTCTTTTATTTTGCCAGTCCTGGGGCTTGGACTCAGGGCCTGAGCACTGTCCCTGGCTTCCTTTTTGCTCAAAGATAGCACTCTTCCACGTGAGCCACAGTGCCACTTCTGGCTTTTTCTGTTTATGTGGTGCTGAGGAATCGAACCCAGGGCTTCATGCATGCAAGGCCAGCACTCTACCACTAAGCCATATTCCCAGCTGGAGGCTGAGATCTTAAGGCTCTGGTTCCAAGCCAGCTCCAGCAGACATATCCAACAGACACTTATCTCCAGTTAATTAGCAAAAAAGCCAGAAATGCAGGTGTGGCTCAATAGTAGTGTCAACCTTTGCTGGGGGTGGGGGTTATGGTAAGTGAGAGTCCTGAGTTCACTCCCCAGTATCAGCACACATACTAAAAGCAATGATGGCTGAAGGCAGATAAATGATCTGGTATGGTTCTCATCTTTGGAAGTGCATGAGAATCACCTCAAGAGATTCTTAAACCATAGATTTCTGGGTATTACTTAATGTCAGAGTTATTGATGTCTGGGTGGGTGACTGGTGAATTTAGAGAAAAGAAACTTTCCAAACTTCACTCATCAATGCCTGCTCATGTCTTTAGTTATAGAATCCCTGCACTATCCCTTCTTGACATACGAACCAGAGACCAATAGTTGTCAAACTTTGGTGTTTAAAAGAATCAGAAGTGTCCTATGAGGAGTAATAAATCTGACTCTGACTCCAGATTGACTGAATCAGAATACATGTGGATGAAGTCTGTGTGTTTGACTTTTTAACAACCAACTCAAGTTACTTGGTGTTTAGCAAAGTTTGAGAGGATCATTATAACTATAAACTCTTAAGGCAAAAGGTTTTACTCTGCTAAGGCCTTTTTTGGATCTCTCCAGTTCATTTTAAGTGTTGAAAAGTCAAGATTGGCCACTACCAGTGGCTCATGCCTGTAATCTGAGCTACTCAGGAAGCTGAGATCTGAGGATCATAGTTCAAAGGCATCTCCAGTTAATGACCAAAGAGCCAGAAGTGGAGCTGTGGCTCAAGTAGTAGAGTGCCAACCTTGAGCAAAAATAGCTAAGGGGCAGCACCCAGGCCCTAAATTCAAGTCCCCAAACCAGCAGACCAGAAAATCAAGAGAGTGACTAATATGTTTTAGGAAGACATAGTTAAAAAGAAAAGCAACTCCTCATCTATGCTTTAGTTGAAGAAGATGAGAGGTCTAAGAGAATTCCTGACTTCTTTATCAAGAATTGTTATGTGTGATGGTCAAGGACACCTGCACATCCATGTTTATCACTGCACAATTCACAATAGCCAAGATATGGAAACAACCCAGATGCCCTACTACAGATGAAGGGATCCAAAAAATGTGGTACCTGTACACAATGGAATTCTACACAGAGATTAGAAATGATAAAATAAGGGCATTCACAGGGAAATGGACAGATCTTGAACAAATAATGTTGAGCGAGACAAGCCTAGAACACAGAGAACAAAGGTGCCTGGTCTCCCTGATATGTGGATGTTAGGGGGGAAGGAACAAAAACTAAACTAAAAATCAGAGATCGTGTCTGTAAAATAACAAACATCTTTTCAAATGGCATTTCTACATGTTTTGGTCAGTGACTTTATATCATGTCTCTAAAACCAAACAATTATTAAGTAAACATAAAAATGTCTAGGATAGTCCTAGCAGAGGACCACAATAGCTCAACAGCTATGTACATATGATTATATAAGATGAGGCTAAGCATAATGAATGCCAAGATACTGAAACAAGAGGATTTTTATTGTTGTTATCTTTAATGTACTATGTGAATTTCCTATGGCTTATCCCCTGTTGTTACTGTATATGATTCTGGTACACTGGGTGTTGTATACATGTTTATCTGAACTAAGGAATGGAAAGGGAACATCAGAATGGTGAGACAAAGAATAAAGGGTGAACCAATGCAGTAGTGATACTCCTAAGACTATGTTGGAAAGGAACTGTACAACTACCAAGCTGGGAGGGAGGGAAAGTGGGAGGAAAATGAGGGAGGGTGTGATAAGTGAGGCAAGAAATGTACTCACTACCTAATTATGTGACTGTAACCCCTCTGTACATCACCTTGACAATAAAAGTAAATTAAAAAGAAAGAATTGTGTTGGTGTTTTGCAATAGTCATTCAGAAGATTGAACTGGAATAGGCAACTGTTACAGGAATTCTGGTTTGCAAATTTTATGGCCTTTGAGATTGAGCTTCACACCTGGAGTTGTACTCCAAAGCAAATAGTGGCTACTTTAGACTTTGCAAAGATCAAGAGTCATGAGCTTAGAAAAGCCTTATTCTCAGGGGATAAGAAAGGAGGAAATGTATCTGGGGTTAGTAAGGGGAAATCCCAATGTTTTGAAAAAAATTATGAACACATTGATTCTAAAAATTTACCAACATCTGTAAACATAAAGAATGTGATACCAATGACTACTAATAGTAATTCATGCTTCACTTATTTGTTCATCTAGCAAAAATGTATATATTATGCTTTATCCTACATGCCAGGCACCATATTGGGTTCTGGGAATATAAGAGTGACAAAATTCTGTTTTTATTCACGTAAGTGAATAGTATAAAAAGAACATGAATGAGTAGAAAAACACAACTATAATAAGTGCCACTAATGAGAGATTTGGGGGGCCATGAGACCTAACCAGAGAGGTCAGTAAAAGCTTGACCTAGGATAATAGATTTAACTGCTGATGACCAGGTTTGTAGTAGATGATTTGCAGGGGTAAAGGAAAGAACTTGTAGTCCTTGAGAACACAATATGTTCTTGGGGCTTCGAGGAGCATGCTAACAGTGGGGTATGTCAGACGCTTGCAACAGAAACAGAAACTGATGTAAGATGGAGCTGGAGATATATTCATTTTCGTAGGACACATAATCAATGTTAAAAAACACAAACTTTTAGTATCCTTTCATCTGCAAAGTTAAGGAATATAGTCACTTTGGAAGATAATTGGCAGTATGTTGAAAACTAAACAATCCTACCAGATGATCCAGCATTACATAATCATTCTAATTTTCTCCTCTCATATATCTATCAATTCCTATTCTACTCCAACCAAGGAAATCTGACTCCTACTATTCGCCATCCATTACTTAATTGTTTAATTCCAACATATGTGTATAGAAGTTTATATCAAAGTGATGAAAGCACCTCTGAGTATACTTGAAGAACACTTTGAAAAACAAAAGGTCAACTAACTCAGCTTTGTCCAGCATGAATTTTTTTTATATAAAACATTAACTGGATTTAATGGGAAACAAATATATCAAAATCTATTCTACCAAGTTAGAGACTCCTATAATTAATTCTGAAATAGTTAAAAATAACAGACTTTTGTAATAGAGACTTTTATAACAGGCTTTCTCTCATATTGGGATTTGTGAGAAGAGTATAAACTCTCTATCACTTGAACATCTTTGTCTATATGACTCCATTGAATAGCTTAGTCATTGATCATCTATTTCATATATCTATTTAAACTACCATTATTTGAAGACTGTCAGTTCTTCCAGAATTGAAGTTGCCATATTTTACTTCTGCTTGATTTTTGCAGTGGCACTGTAGAATTGTTATCCCACTATAGGAGTAACATTATCACTGAGGACCATATAAGTTGAATTACTTTTTATAATAAAAAATATTGCAGTACAAGAAATGTATCCAATGCCTAACATATGAAACTGTAACCTCTCTGTACATCAGTTTGACAATAAAAATTTAAAAATATATATTGGGAGTTCAGTGGAATAGTGCTTACCTGGCAAGTGCAAGGAAGGCCCTGAGTTCAGTTCTTAGCACCGCCAAAAAATATGGAAAGCCATCTATGCATCTATGCATTTTAAAGTGGCATGGAGGAACAGAAAGGAAGTGGTCATGTGTTTGTTTTAAGAAGATCATTTTGACTGTTGGGTTCAGGACTTTTGCAGAAGTTTAGAAAGAGGCAAAGATCAACTAAATGAGAAGAGGCAAAGGCAATTCATTCACAGCTTGCTATAGAAAGGGATTCAGCCAGTTAAATTTTGATAGAGATTAAAAAGAAGGCAGAGGAATGGGAATGTATTATGGTAGAAAAAGATAAGGTTTCAGGTAAGCCTGCTTGGGGGCTGTTGGCCCAAGGTAGAAGCAACAAATACATCCTGACTGCTTTAAGAAGTACATTCACCTTTTTGGTGTGGGTTCTAAGTTGTAAGCAGGACTTAAATGGGCAAAGTACTTCAAATTAAGGAGGCTCCATTTTTAATCAAGTTCTAACCTTATGAGGCCACATGTTCCAGAGGGTATTGTTTTCCTTCCTGGATTGGTTACTATAGACTTTCTGCAAGTCTGAAAACTAGCTATCTGGCTTACTTGATTGGTTAATGCAGATAACAGTATGGTTTCCTAGGTAGGCCAATTGCTGAAGGTTGTGGGTGAGACTTTTGCTTTTTTATTCATGGTCTGGTCATTGTTTTCATTTTTGTTTTGTTTTCTTTGTATATTTAGTCTCTTAGAGAATGTGCATGAAACCTCTGTGTGCTTATAGAAGGGGAGGTAATGATAGAGAAGTGAGGAAAACCCAAGCCATGAATGACTAAGCCATGAACTTGAAAAGGTACCTAACCTGCCCTGAATGTTGTAGAGCAGATGACTTTACCTTTGAGACTTACTTGCATTTTTTATGTTCTACCTTTTGGGGAATGCATATATTTTATTGAGCATCTCCCTAGGTGCCCCATCATTCATGGAATACCCTCCCTGGCTCCTGTTTGTACTGCTATTTGGCATTCAGGCCTTCTTTTTTTCTATTTATTGTCAAAGTGATGTACAGAGAGGTTACAGTTTCATATGTTAGGCCTTGGGTGCATTTCTTGTACAGTTTGTTACCTCCTCCCTGATTCCCTCCTCCCTCCTTCCCTCCCCCTTTATAGGCCTTCTGAACTACTCCTATTCTCCTGTTCTTATCTTGTAGTCCAGGAGACAGATTTGTCTAAGTGATCAACCAGTCAACAAGTTCATACTCACAAGATGTGTATAGAAGAGGGATAAATGTGTCCTTTACCCAGAAATATGCTAGATTTTTAAGGGTCCTTTAGTAGAAGGACCTTTGTGTGACCCAGGGAAATAATTTAAATTGTGGGAATCTAAGCCAAGCAGGAAATAGAGGATGGTATGATAGTGGAGGAAGATATGTGAAGGAAAGTATAGTGCCATGAGCTTCCATTCAGTCTAAATGAGTAGATCCTGTCTGTTCTGCCTTTGTTTAGGATGACTTCATGATTCACATAGCCCTGGTTAAGCACTTTACTATGTTTATACTCCTAAGATATGCTTGTGGGACTTCAAATTACACATTACATTTTCAGGAATATACTGACATGCCTGAGATTTGGTTCACTTCTAACTACATTGGTACTTGTAAGAGGTGTCTTAAAAATGTAGTTAGTGGTAGCCTTAATTTCTGCTTTGTTTATTCTCTACTGAAGGAATCCATTTTTCTTCTTCCTTCATCTCTCTGTTATTTTTGCCTGTTCCATAAAGAATTTTCATATGAAATTAGCGAAATTAATACACTCACCCTACCTTAAGAGGAGACCCAAATGGGTTAAAACAACCAGTTTAGCCCAAGACCTTTTTTTCTGTCTATGTAGTTTTCCTTTTCTTTTAAAAAAGTTTTATTGTAAAGGTGATATACAGAGGGGTTACAGTTACATAAATCAGGTATTGAGTACATTTCTTTTTTAACAGTGTCACCCCCTCCTCCATTTTCTCCCACTTTTTTCCCTCCAGATTTCCTTTCCCCCTGCTTTTCCCCCCAAAGTTGTATAGTTTATTGTCAACATAGTGTCTAGTGAGTATCACTGCTGAATTGGTTCACCCTTTGTCCCACTGTTTCTGTGTTTCCCCTTCCCCTCCCCTATCAGACAAACTTATTTATATATAAGACAAAGGGTACTGAAATAAAAAGCAGTAACAAAGGAAATAAACCAAAGGAAAAAATAACCTCAGGCAATACAATTAAAAACAACAACAAAAAAAACTCGGTTTCCTTTTTTTGGAGTTCATTTCGATAACCATCACAATCATATTCCCATAGCTACTGAGCTCTTGTGATCCTCTCCTAAGAATACCTTCCTTTGCCGTCACTATGTGAATGTTAAGAGACCTGTTTAATTTATAATGTCATAGTGTAATTTTTTTTCAAATTTTTATTATCAAACTGATGTACAGAGAGGTTACAGTTTCATACGTTAGGCGTTGGATACATTTCTTGTACTGTTTGTTACCTTGTCCCTCATACCCCCCTCCCTCCCCCCTTTCCCTTCCCCCCCCCCCCCCGAGGTGTTCAGTTCACTTACACCAAACAGTTTTGCAAGTATTGCTTTTGTAGTTGTTTCTCTTTTTTTACCCTGTGTCTCTCAAATTTGGTATTCCCTTTGAATTTCCTACTTCCAATACCAGTAAACACGGTTTCCAATATACTCAGATAAGATTACAAAGATAGTGTAGGTACAACCACAGGCATGTGATACAAGAACATCATCAATAATAGAAGCTACAGATACACATAGGACTTTGAAAGTAGTTACAACTGTGATATAACAATTGTTAGTGTAATTTTTTGTCTTTTATTATCTATTGAGTTTACCTGTATATTTATAGGCACATTCTAATTACTACAAGAGTCAGCCCACGACCTTAGTCAACTGTAACAACATTGCAAATGAAACAGTGCATATTCTTAGAGAGCTATCTAGGTATTTTATTGACCACCTATGTAAGCCCATCCTAGGTTGGGTTCCCAGAGTTATAAGGAGGCTGATGATATTTTGCTTATTATTCAAGGTTATTAAGCCCTTCACCAGAAATGTGATGACTTTTAAATATGGCAGAACAAAGACATAAAGAGAAGTTAACTACTGTGATGGAATTTCCCCAAAACAAAATTGTGCTTTTGCTTTCAAGCCATTGAAGCACTGACTCATTTTATTTTTGAAATTGTAGCTAATGAGCTACACAGGGAAAAGAATAGAAGAAATCCAAATACTCTAAATTAATTGGGGGAGGAATCAATTCCATTTGCCACACATACTTTACATCTCACACTTTTTAAATTCATTCTAAGGATCATTATTGAATAGCAACAACTCTACCATTATGCTTAATGGACACACTCCCTTATTCATTTCCCTTCCAAAAAAAAAGTTTGTGCATTCCTAGAATGCATACTTTTTTCCTTCTGTGAAAAATATCAAGCAGAAACATTGTTATAAGTCCCATTTATAGAGATTGGGGGGGTGATTTTTAATACTCACACTGGTATGTAATTCTAACAAGTATGCTTTCCTCTGTGGGGATACTATGAGTCATAATATGTTTTTCATCCTTTTGGGACAGAAATACTAATTTGGCTGGAGAAGCTGAACTTGTTGACTAAACAGGAAGAAATGTGATGGGAAGTTGTAACATAAAGAATAAAGGGAATGGAGGAAAGGACAATGCAACTCACCATGATGAAGGATTTTTTCCCTACTTTTTTTTGCATGTGCACGTGCTAGTCCTGAGGATTGAACTCTAGTCCTGGTCACTGTCCCTGAGCTTTTTTGCTCAAGGCTAGTGCTCTACCACTTGAGCCACAGCTCTACTTCTGGTTTCTTGGTGGTTAATTGAAGATAAAAGTCTCATGGACTTTCTTGCCTGGGCTGGCTTTGAAGTGCAGTCCTCTAGCTACTGAGTAGCTAGAATTATAGACATGAGCCACCAGCACCCAGTTATCTTCCTAGTTCATTTGTGAGTTTGTCAGGGATCAAACCTAGGGCTGGTGCATGGTAGGCGTGCTTTCCCACTGAGCCACACATCTAGCCAGAAACAGGGGCTTTTCATTGGTCGTTCTTTCATGCACTGAGACAGAAGATCCATATTTATTTGTTTATTTATTTCCCAACGCATTTGGTGGAATGATTTACATATAGAAAGCCATTTGCAAAATTCCTGGGAAATTGGTTGTAATTAGCTCTGAATACAGCTGGACACTAAAGGGAAGTAGGTCTATAGTTTACTCAGGAATGTTGAACTTAGATTGAAATGATTTGTTTACCTCTTCTGGAAAGACTATTTAACTTGGACATCAAGGTTCTTCACAGCTGGGTCCCAGTTTTTATAAAGGAATCTCCAGTGTTCCCAAGTATCACCCCTCTTTTAAGCCAGTCTTCTACTCTTGTCTAAATGCATAATGTGTATACATGTGCTTACTTACATATACTCCCTGAATTGGATTTCTTTTATCCTTTTTCTTCTCCAACCATCTCAGACTTCAAGGCTCACACCACATGACATGTCTCCAGTATCTTCTTGAATATTTAGCACTCCCACCAACCCACTGTGGCGACCTCCTCTGACCTTGTAACACCACCCATTTTGTCTCACTAGTAAGCAGTGACCTCCTGCTTACCTCTCAGACATGGGGTATCATCTATAGTGAACATAAACTGTCTGATTTAGGCTTCATATGTATTTGGTTTGGCGGACAACGAGTTCTTAAAATTCAGCCAATATTTTTTAATTGGGAGATTTAATGTTTTAAAAATCAATATTTCTTTCTCTTGAAAACCAGAAGATTGGGTAATCCTCGGCTGGAGGTAAGTTGTAGCTTTCCCCTGTAGATAGCATGCATGCCCTCATCTTAGCAAGCTATATTCATCTTTATTACCTCCTTAGTCCCTGTGTAGATTTGAGTTCTTAGTTTGTACTCATATATTAGGACAACTGCTGGAATGGTGTTTTAACTGACTTCTTTGGATACCCCCCACTTAGATTTGTTGAGGTATAATTAATAAGTAAAATACGTGTCTGTAATGTGTGCAACTTCAGGATGACAGAAAACAAAAAAATAAAGAAAACCATAAAATTTTACCATTTGCAGTCATATAATTCAGATGATATTCTGAATTTGATATTTCTGTATATTGTTAAAAACTCTTTGAAGTACCCAGTTCTAAATCATACTTAACTGTGTATTTTTATTTTCCTGGTGAACTACACAAGTTGATGTTAATTTTCCAGGTAAACTATACAAGTTGATGCTCATATAAAAACAAATCCTTTTTTTCCACTACTGGGGCTTGAACTCAGAGCCTGATCATTGTCCCTGGCTTCTTTTTGCTCAACTCTACCATTTGAGCCACAGCTCCACTTCTGGACTTTTCTGTGTATGTGGTACTGAGGAATCAAACTTAGGGCTTCATGCATGCTAGGCAAGCACTCTACCACTAGGCCACATTCCCAGCCCCCAAAACAAATTCTTATAAATAAAAATAAATTCTTGTCAACTATAAAAATAAAGTATATAACTTGGTCTGTCTTATATATGTATTACAAAAAAAATCATTGCAAAGAATGATGTCCAAAAAGAAATGTATACATGGCTGGGCACTGGTGGCCCAAGCCTATAATCCTAGCTACTCAGAAGGTTGAGATCTCAGGATCATAGTTCAAAGCCAGCTCAGGCAGAAAAGTCACCATGAGACCCTTTTCTCCAGTTAACCACTAAAAAACGAAGTGACACTGTGGCTCAAGTGGTAGAGCACTAGCCTTGAGCACAAAGAAGCTCAGGGACAGCACCCAGGCCCTGAGTTCAAGCTCCACAACTGACAAGAAAGAGAGAGGGGCAGGGAGGGAGGGAGGGAGGAAGGGAAGGAAGAAAGATGTACTCATTACTTGACTTATGCAACTATAACCCCTCTGTACATCACCTTTATAAAATAGCAATTTAAAAAACTGTAATCCTAGCTACTCAGGAGGCTGAGATCTGATAAGCAGGGCTTGAAGCCAGCCAGATCAGGAAAGTCTGTGAGACTCTTATCTCCAATTAATTTAAGAAAAAGCTGGAAGTGGATCTGTGGCTCAAGTGGAAGGGTGCTAACTTTGAGCAAAAGGAGCTCAGGGACAGTGCCCAGGCCCAGAATTTCGAGAGCCAAGACCAGATCATCATCATCATCATCATCATCATCATCATCATCATCATCATCATCATCACTGCAACCAAGCAAATCTGTATGGGCATAGTTACTCTTCATTGGTTTGTTTCTGTGGTAAGACATCTGAGATCTGTTCTCTTAGCAATGTTCAAACATTTCAAATTTATATATGGCCAAGTAATAGTGATGATGAGGAACACTATATCTCTAGAAGTTATTCATCTATAGATTAAAATATGTGCCTTTTGACCAGCACCACTCCATTATTCACTCTCAACTTTTGATAACTACTATTATGCACTATTTCTGGGAATTAAATTTTTTAGATGTCCCACATAAGATCATTATGTATTCCTCTTTCTTTGTCTAGCTTATTTCACTGAGCATTCATACTGTTGTTAAACAGGCATTATACCACTTGAGTCATGCCCTCACCTCCTTTCTGTTGTAAAAACCAATATTCCTTTCCTTTTAGAGCTGAATAATACTTCATTGTGTATACGTGTATCACATTTTATCTATTCACATATCAATGAACACTTACTTAGTTTACTTCATATCTTGGCTAATGTGGATGATACTGCAATAAACATGTAGTAATTTCATATAATAAAAACAAAGATTTCTGAATAATATAGGAATTCTAGGTTTCGGGGTGGTTTTTCTGTATGTAAAGGTTTTGGGGCATAAACTTGGCCACCACACTGTCCCTGAGCTTTATTTGTGCTCAAGGGTGGTTACCCCTTTACCACTTGAGCCATGGCTCCAATTCCAGATTTTTTTGGTGGTTAATTGGAGATAATAGTCTCATGGACCTTCATTCCCTGGCTGTCTTTGAGCTATCATTCTCAGATCCCAGCCTTCTGAGTAGCTAGGATTACAGGCATGAGCCACTGGTGCCTGGCAGTAATTTTAGTTTTAACTCTTCAGCATAAATCCATATTGTTTTCCATAATGGATGATCCAATTTACACTCCCAGCAACAAAGTCAAAGGGTTACCTTTCCTCCACATTCTTGCCAATACCTGTAATCATTTAAAGTTTTGATCTTAGCCTTCCTAATGAGGTGGGGTGATATATCATTGTGGATTTGATTTTAATTTCTCTAATGATAAATGATCTGGAGTTCTCTCTCTCTGTCTCTCTCTGTCTCTCTCTCTCTCTCTCTTTCTGTGTGTGTGTGTGTGTGTGTGTGTGTGTGTGTGTGTGTGTGTGTGTGTGTGTGTATGTGCTGGGAGCAGTCCCTGAACTTTTTTGCTCAAGTCTAGCACCCTGTCCCTTGAGCAACAGCTCCACTTCTGACTTTTTGGTGTTTTATTGGAAATAAGAGTCTTAGGGACTCTACTGCTCAGGCTGGCTTTGAACTGTGATTCTCAAATCTCAGCCTTCTGAGTCCCTAGGAGTGTAGGCATGAGCTACCTGCATCCAGCTGGCATACCTTTTATGGACTTCTAGACTCCCCAAGTCTTATGTGTAGGCAATCATCAGAATCAGTATGCTGTAGGGTTAGGATGATAGAAAATTCATGCCATAAATGAGGGGGGAGGTAACAAGTTTGACAAGAAATCTACTTACTACCTTACATATGTAACTATAACCCCTCTGTACATCACCTTGACAATAAAAATTAAATTAAAAAAAGAAAATCCATGACATTTTCATAGGACTTATCTTCTGCCTGTCACACCACTTCTTTGATGAAAATAGCTTATCCACATTACTGTCAACCAAATTCTTGCTTTTTAGATAGTATTCAAGCTCAGTGGCTCACACCTGTATTTGTAGCTACTCAGGGTGCTGAAACCTGAGGGTTATAATTTGAAGCCAGGACCTGGCAGGAGGGTCTGTGAGACTCATCTCCAATTGACCAGCAAAAAGCTAAAAGTGAAGCTATGGCTCAGGTGATAGATAACTAGCCTTGAGAAAAAACAGAGAGAGTACTCAGGCCCTGAGTCCCAGCCCCAGGACTAGCAGTAAATGAATCTATTGATTGACAGTATTCTTTATTTCTTCCCCAAACTCTAAATACGCACTGTTTAATGTAGTGGCCCCTAATAGACATTTCAAGTAAAATTAATTAAGGTTAAGTAAAATTATAAAAATTCTGCTTCTCAATTGCACTAGAAACATTTCAAGTGCCCAGTAGCCACAGGTGAACAATGACTTCTATACTAAATAGTGTAAATACAGAACATTTCCATAATCACAGCAAGTCCTGTTGGACAACATAGCTTTAGATCCTTTCTTTACCTGTCTGTCACCAGCCCCACAAATCAAATATTAACTTTCCAAGCTTACAGATATTTGCCCTAATAATCTTACTTATCTGCAGTGTCTATAAAACAATTCATAGTAGCAGACTATTTTGGTACAAGTGAATAAGGAATCGTTCAGCATTCAGTTGTCATAGCAACTGCATTCTCTTCCTCCTTTACTCTTCTCCAGAAGAATGGATGTTACCCCCAATTTTGTACTGTATATAAAGGCCATATCTGTATGAGCAAGAAGAAGATTCAGACCTAATATATTTATTTTAGTTAAAAATTATAATTATGACTAATTATACTAGAATTATAATTAATAAGAGCCACTAATTAGTTCTTAACTGTGGTTGAAAAATCCCACAGCATTAAAAAGAATTTTGTTCTAGTCTTGGAGCTTGAACTTAGGGCCTGGATGCTGTCTCTGAGCTTTTGTGCTCAAGGCTAGCACTCTAATACTTGAGCCATAGCTCCACTTTTGGTACTTAATTGGAGATAAGAGTCTCATGGAGGCTCCTTCCAGGGTTGGTTTGGAACCTCAGTCCTCAGCTCTCAGCTCTCAGCCTCCTGTATAGTTAGGATTACAGACATGAGCCACTGGCTCATCATCTATTTTTAACTGCACAATACAGTAATATTAACTATATAAACATTGTTGTGCAACAGACCTCAAGATCTTGTTTGTTTTGCAAAACTGAGACTGTAACTATTGAACAACTCTTTCCCCTCCCCATCCCCTGACAGTCACAATTCTACTTTCTGTTCCTACACCCTTGACTATTTTATAATCGTTTATAAACAGAATCATTTGATCTTTGCTTTTTTGTGACTGGCTCATTTCATTTATGATAATCTCTTTAAGATTAATCCATGTCATCCAACAACTACTAAACATGGAGCACCATATGCTATGAGATTTGTACCAATTATCTCAATTTTTCCAAAACTCTACGAAGTCAACTTTGTTTCTCCATCTTATAGTTGAGGAAGGCCCAAATCAGTTAAGTCACTTTCCAAAGACTCACTCAGTCAAATGTAATCCAGAACATTCTGGTTTATTTTCTCCAAATCTTGCGTTCATTTCATTAGGCCACTATATGGCAGCTATAATACAGGTAAATAAGGCCTAGGGTTATCAATATCAACAGACAAGACAATCAAAGCTAAAAACATTGATCTGTTTCCTTGATGTCTGAATTTGTTATTTTAATTTGGGTAACACATAGGCAGGCATGTGTGGGTTTTTCTGAGATGTTGATAAGAAACAGATCAAGCTCTTGAGAAAATGTAGGCCTGGAATGTTCATAATAAATTGCTAACATTCCAAATTTATACAATCAGAACATTTGGGCTTACTTTGGTGTGAGTGTAAATGATGCAATACGGAGTATTACAGATGTAACAAAGATGTGATCAAACATGTGGGCAGAGTACTCATGTATACCTCTCAATACTTCCAAATCCTAAGTAACACAATTAAGCAATTAGGCAAAGTCTATGCTTTCAAGCGAGTAAACAAGATGAAAGATGTTAAGTGCTAATTGTTCAGGTCATTGGTGTAGCTCTGGGATTACCATGCATCAGATGACTGACTTTTGGGTGCAGTCTTCAATATAGCACAGTTCTCATTTTCCTGGCACACTAGCCACTTGCTTTACTGTGTACATAGTCTGGTCAGAGTGAACAGAAGACTGTATTTTCAGAAGTAGAATCCATAGGGACCAAAATGTTTGGCCTTGTTATGTATTGTGTGTTAATAAAATAAACTCCGTTTTCATAGGGATAAATGTTAAGCCAAACTAAACTTAAGTTGGTCTACTAATACATGTGAGGACTTATGGGTTTCATAAGCACTAGGGAAAGGAGATGAAATGTGAATGCCTTCTAAATTACCTTGTTCTAAAACTTCCCATTCAAACTTATGGCTTGGAGTAATTTGTAAAATTCTCCTTCCTCTGTATGTTTCCCTTCTTCATAGGTTGAACTTTAACTGAAGAGTAACAGTACACTTCCTTATTGTTAGTGACATCATCTATTACTGCAAACCTGTGGGATAAACTTATTTTAGTATCAAACATTAGGTAGTTTATACATTTTATTGGTCAAACAGTACATCATTGAAAATGAAATACCTATCAATGAAAGCAGAGACAGTTTAATCCTTTGGGGTTCAGCAGCAGCTTTTGATGATTTTGCCAAGTGAATAATCCCTTTAGTCATATAAAGCAAAATTTTCCTAAGTTGGAGTAGAGAACCATTCTGGGAAAGAAATCTCTAAATGGTAGGCTATGGCTTGTAATAATTTCTCCCTTGTATGCTTTTTTGGAATTCACATCAAAAGATACTGCTTCTCCATTCCACTCAGACCAATTTTGGACACCAAAAATAATCACTTCTCCTTGTTACCTTTAACATCTGTGAAATACTATAATTATGAAAAGAAACATTACTAAAAATAAAGTAAAAGAGGAGGACAGGAAAATAACGGGAAATTAAGCATTAGAAATAATCAAGTTTAGCCATGCCTGCAATGCCTAGCTATTTGGGAAGCTTAGATCAGGAATCTCACAATTTGAGGCCAGCACAGGAAAAAAGTTTATGAGCCTCCATATCAACTAAGAAAAAGCCTGGCATATTGGCATATGCTTGCCATCACAACTACATGAGAACTGTAAGTAGAAAGATTGTTGTCCAGGCTGTCTCTGGGCATAGAAGTGGATCCTATCTCAAAAATATCCAAAGTAAAAAGACTAGGAGTACGGCTAAAGAATAGAGCACCTGTTTATCAAGTATAAGGCTCTGAGTTCAATCACAAGTTCTGGCAAAAAGGAAAAAAGTAAGAACTATGCAGAAGGCTGACATAGCTACTTGTCTTACCTTCTGATTCATAGACTCTATTTCACAGAGTTTAGAAACTAGTAATTATTTCTCCTCTTAAAATTTTCAAATTGAAGACTCTTTTTATTTTATTTTTTTTTGCTTTCTTGCACTTCAAGCAGATGATTATGGTTGGTGTTGATTATGGTTGAAAGAAACAATGAGTGAAAAAGCACATAGTCAATCTCTCTGAGATGAGTGCACATGAAATTACCATATTTCTCTAGGAATATTGAAACACAAAGGGGCAATGAAATCCACTCCTTTCTCACTTGGGCAGGATAACGTGTTTTTTTTTTTTTTTTTTTTTTTTTTTTTTTTTTTTTGGCCAGTCCTGGGCCTTGGACTCAGGGCCTGAGCACTGTCCCTGGCTTCTTCCCGCTCAAGGCTAGCACTCTGCCACTTGAGCCACAGCGCCGCTTCTGGCCGTTTTCTGTATATGTGGTTCTGGGGAATCGAACCTAGGGCCTCGTGTATCCGAGGCAGGCACTCTTGCCACTAGGCTATATCCCCAGCCCACGTGTTTTCTTATAGAACCAGAAAGGGCGAGTGTTTCTACAAAAATTTTTTTGAAGTCCAATGACACAGATAGGAAATGAATAGAAAGGATGAGAAGTGATTGTGTTGATTATAAAGATCTCCAAAATGTTATGCAATCATTTTTCAGACTATCTAATGATCCTTCATAGAACAATAATGCTTCTGGCCATGCCTTGACGTTAGCCTCACAGTAGGGCTTTATTATAAAGGGCATCCAATGATTGAAGAGCCAAAATAAGCATGTCAGGCATATATTAGTAGTCCAGAGACATTCATTTCGTTGCTATGCAATAACTTTCAAAGGAGTTATCCAATATGGAACCAAATGTACTGTATAAACCTACTTTGTTGTCATGAAAAGAAATCATGGACACCAGTTTTCAAAATTGTTTCTTTTTTCTTCTATAAACTTCCATGACAATTGGAATATAACAGGCACTAATAAAGAATACTTCAAGTAAGATACATAATTCAAATAAGGGTTAGTAAGATGTCTGAGTTTAGTTTCACTAGGATTATTCAAAACTTCCAAAAATGTCAGAAGGCTGAGATTCAAAGATTATGGTTCAAAGCCAGTCTGGGCAGGAAAATCTATGAAACTCTTATCTCAAATTAAACACCAAAATGCCAGCGATAGGGCTCTGGCTCAAACAGTAGAAAGCTAACCTTGAGTGAAAAAGCTCAGGGACAGGGCTCAGGCCCTGAGTTCAAGCATAGAATCTGCACAAAGAAAAAAAATTCTTCCAAAATGGAACTGATTTTGGTCTTTCAATACATATGAGGACCCTTGAATCTCATCAGCCAGAAGGATAGAAAAGTGAAATGTGGAGAACCTTAATCATTCAAGTGAAGGACTTTTGCTTTTCCCTCCATGTTATATCTTTTAAGACCCTGTACTCTTGAACAGCTTCATACTTGTACTACACTTAACTTATCCTTGGTACTCAGAAGTATCCAGGTGTAATAAAAAAAAATACAAACTTAAGTGTAGGTTGTAACATCCAATGAGCAAAGATTTTAGTCTCTGACTTAATAAATGTTACAATATAACTCATTAAAAATAATTATATTACTGAAAAAGAGCAAAGGAAGAAGTGATATTGTGCAAAAAGAAATGTACTCTTTACCTGACTTAAGTAACTGCAAATCTTGTGCATATCACCTATATAATAACAATTTTTAATTAAAGAAAGATGTACTAATTACCTGATTTATGAAATGATAGCCTCTTTGTATATAACATTTATCATAACAACAAAAAGAAGTTCTAAAAAATAATTATTAAGCCGGTAACCAGTGGCTCATACCTGCAATCCCAGCTACTCAGAAGGATGAGATTTGAATATCATGGTTCAAAGCCAACCTAGACAGAAAAATCCATGAGATTTTTTGTTCTCTTTTTTATTGTCAGAGTGAAGTACAGAGGGGTTACAGTTTCATATGTAAGGCAAGTACATTTCTTATCCAACTTCTTACTTCCTCCCTCATTTTTCCCCTGTCTCTCCCCTTCTCCCTCTCCCCGCCATGAGTTGTACAGTTGGTTTACACCAAATGGTTTTGTAAGTATTGCTTTTGGAATGGTTTGTCTTTTTATCCTTTGTCTCTCGATTTTGGTATTCCCTTACCTTTCCCTAGTTCTAATACACGTATATACAGTATCCGGGGTACTAAGATCAGATACAGTGATAGTAGGGGTAAAATCACAGTAAGGGAATAGAGAGACAGAAAAAGAAAAAAAAGGGTACGGTTTCACATGGGATGTTGAAAATAATTACAACAATGATATAACACTTGTTTACATAATGTGGAGTTGATTTTGCTTAGCACTATCTTATATGTTCATACAGGCATAGCTATTGGGCCATTGTGATCTTCTGCTATGACTAGCCTAAACATGTACTAATTATTCCCTATGAGAGAAACCATAGAGTCCATGTTTCTTTGGGTCTGGCTCAATTCACGTAATAAGATTTTTTTTCCAAATCCTTCCATTTCCTTACAAATGGGGCAGTGTCGTTCTTTCTGATAGAGGCATAGAATTCCATTGTGTATATGTACCACATTTTCCTGATTCATTCATCTACTGAGGAGCATCTGGGTTGGTTCCATATTTTAGCAATGACAAATTGTGCTGCGATGAACATAGTTGCGCTGGTGGCTTTAGTGTGGTCTTGCTTGTATTCTTTTGGGTAGGTGCCCAAAAGCGAGGCTGCTGGGTGGTGAAAAAAAGAAATTAAGGCAGAACTAAGAAAATGGAAAAACCTCCCATGCTCCTGGATTGGGAGGATTAACATTTTGAAAATGGCAATATTGCCAAAGGCTATCTACAAATTCAATGCAATACCCATCAGTATCCCAACACCATTCTTTAATGAAATAGAGGAAGCAATCCAGAAATTTGTATGGAACAATAAAAGACCCCAAATAGCAAAAACAATCCTAAGTAGAAAGAATAGTGCTGGAGGAATTTCAATACCAAACTTCAAGCTCTATTACAAAGCTATAGTAATAAAAACAGCTTGGTATTGGCACAAGAACAGGCCTGAGGACTGATGGAATAGAACTGAAGACCCGGAAATGAACCTGCAGACCTATGGCTACTTAATCTTTGATAAAGGAGGTAAAAAAATAGGAGGGAAGAAAGACGGCCTCTTTAACAAATGGTGCTGGCAAAACTGATTCAACACCTGTAACAAACTAAAACTAGATCCTTATACATCACCCCGCACCAAAATCAATTCCAAATGGATCAAAGACCTCGAATTAAAATCAGATACCCTGAAAACACTATAAGAAGGAATAGGAGAAACACTTGGACTCCTTGGCACAGGAAGAAACTTCCTTAATAAAGGCCCAGAAATGCAACAAATCAAAGAAATGTTGGACAAATGGGATTGGATCAAACTGCAGAGTTTCTGCATGGCAGAGGAAATAGCTTGCAAGATAAACAGAAAGCTCACAGATTGGGAGAAGATTTTTGCTGGCCATAAAACAAAGGCCTCATATCTTAAATATACGTAGAACTGAAAAAGTTAATTTCCTCCATTAGATTCTTATCTCCAATTAATCACCAGAAAACCAGAAGTGGCACTGTGGGCTCAAAGTGTTAAAGAATTAGCCGTGAGCAAAAAAAGCTCAGGAACAGTGCCTCAGCCCTGAGTTCAAGCCTCATGAGCAAAAAAATAATATTATATGATGTCTGTATGAGTTTAAAGAATTACACAATCTTTGGGGAATAATTGAAGTGAGGATAAAGATTTAAGTGGACAGTCAGAAGGAAAAAATTGAGGTAGAATGATTAGAGCTGATTTCCTGATCAGAGATAAAGGTAATGCAAAGAGCACAGAGAAGAGTCCTGTGGAAGCTTACATACAACTTTCTATATTCTGCAGCAAATATGAAGCTCATCAAGACAAATAGCCTCTAGTGAGGGACTAAACACAAAGATGAAATATAGGTGACCAGATAGAAAATTGCTATTCTCTAAAATATTTTTACCAATTTGACTCCTAAATGTATTCTTAGACATTTTTTAGTGGAGGAATACATATGTATGTAGATAGATAGGAGAGAGAGAGAGAGAGAGAGAGAGAGAGAGAGAGAGAGAGAGAGAGAGACGGGGGAAGATCAGATTCAAGCAGATCTGTTCTGGTGTGAAAGCAAGTTAGGCAAACTAAGGCATTGTTAGGTTGATACCCCTTTCCCTGACTTCTTGCTCTGGACCTTTCACAGAAATCTCTGTGAATCACCAGGATTCTGAAAAAAAATACCCACAATTTGCACATCTCTGAGTCAGTCTAGCATATCCTTTTTATATATGTAGAAGAAGAAATAGGACCAATGCAACCAAGGTTATATGTGACATTGGGCAAGGGATAATATTGTAGATGTGACCATAGACACACTTACTTGGATGACCTTGAGTACAACTTAACTTCTCTAACTTCAATTTCTCAATCTGTGAGATGCACAAAATAAAATGAATTATTATACATAATGTACATAGTTCAATGCTTGGCATATGGTGCATATGCATATGTTGTGTGTGTGTGTGTGTGTGTGTGTGTGTGTGTGTGTGTGATTCTATGTGTGAATAAAACCCAGGATTAATTCCATGCTGCCTCCCAAAGTACTCCAAAATCAAATTGTGCATGTGAGCTTTGGACCAGCCCTGAGAGTTGATTAAATAACTAGAGAAATACTTTGTGAGGTTTTTTTTCATAAGCTATGCTGAGCCCTGATTTGGTGTTCTGGAAAGGCCATGGCCTTTGGAATAAAACAGATTAGTTTGATATTTCAAACCAACATGATCTTATTCAAGCTGCTTAATTGTTTCAGGGCTCAGATTCTATACTGTAAATGTTACAATAACATTAACTACTTCATGGAGTGGTGGGACAGAATTGTTAAGTGCCCAAAGAGTTACTCCATGAGAGTGTGATAAGGATATTTAGGCCCTAGGTAAAACAAGCAAGCAGAAAAGTTTAGGAGAGTCCCAGATTGTCTAACCAGAAGCAATGAGTGGAACTGAAGTAAATACTAAACCAAGAACAGGAAAAATGGAAAGGAAGTTGTGTTTAAACAATGGAATGATGGAAGTCCCTTGGTTTGAGTTATCACTTTCTTTACCTTACTTTAATTCAAAATCAAATCCATTTGGAGAGCAATCATTGCCTGGATGGAAGAATGATGAAATGAGCTAATAAGGACTGTGCATCTGCCTTTTTTCTAAGCCTGGAATGGAAAAGTCTTCTAGATGCACATCTGCCTGGTGTCTGAGCCAGCTGGGGATGATAAGAAGCAAAAGAAACCCACCGATATGGAGGCAAGAGGAACAGATAGAAAGCAAAACATGGATAATGAAACAGAACCAGAAAAGAGAGGTTATGAAGTTGAAAAGACAAAAAAATAAGGAGGAGGAGAGATGAGAACAGTAAAACAGAAAAAAGAAGCAAAGGCAGAAAGAAGAGCTGAGAAGAGCTTTCAACGAGGATATGGAGGTGTCCTAAGCATGATAGTGATCTCCCCTGTTCATTAGTGATAACATGCTCCCATTACAGAGGCCTTGTGACTGGGGACTTGGCTTCAGAAAGGAGTTGATTCCTAGCAGCTGATAAATAAACAAGCCCAAGCCCAGAGACGATCAGAGATAGCTTTTTTTTTCCTCTCCCCAGTGAAAGAAATGTCATTTTTTTCTGCTCTCCATAAGGTAAACAATGCTTGTTTCCTAGAAACTGCTGGGAGTATAGGAAAGAATATCATCTATTCTTGCCAGCCCCAGAGTTCATTCCAAGGATCCAATTTCCTTTCCCATCATACTGATTCTTTAGCCAACCCATTTGTAGAGACAAAGCTTCCCACCCATTATACCTGTGCCAAAGAAAGTAGAGACTTTTGTACTCCTACAGATCCCTCAGGCTTAGGATACTGCTCTTTATCCAAAGGTGGCACTGTGTTAACATTGTTGTATATGAGAGCAACCAATTTCTGAAAGTTATCTAAAAGTTAGAAAGTACTGGGGAACATTTGCATAAGATGCTATTTGTCTCACCTTGTTTTTTGTTGTTGTTGTTGTTGTTTCTGTTTTATTTCTGGTTTTGCTCTACCAGCTCCTCCTCCCTTAATTTCTTCTCTTCATTCTTATACTCATAGACTTCAACCATCTCTCTCCTC
Organism: Perognathus longimembris pacificus; assembly: GCF_023159225.1. Taxonomy (NCBI): domain Eukaryota; kingdom Metazoa; phylum Chordata; class Mammalia; order Rodentia; family Heteromyidae; genus Perognathus; species Perognathus longimembris. The sequence continues at coordinate 57,073,497 of NC_063188.1, forward strand.
TTCACATGGCTCCAGTGGGAAAGTAGATGATTTCAAAGAAATATCTTAAGGTTAGCAAAGGCCCAAAAGGGATATGCTCAGAAAACCAGCTGTTTTTTTCCTTAAAGTTTAAAGAAGTTGTTCTCTAAAAATCTATCAGAGATCAAGTTATATGCAGGCCAGTGGATGTGATAATACTCTTTTCTTTGTTAGGTTTTATAACTTTCCAAATAGCTTGAGATTTGAAACTCCACAGTTTATGCTTTACAGAAATAAATAATAAGCCTGGCACCAGTGGTTCATGCCTATAATCTTAGTCATTAAGAAGGCTGAGATCTGAGGATCATGGCTCACAGCCAGCCTGGGCAGGAAAGTCTGTGAGACTCATCTCCAATTAATAGCCCCCCCCCAAAAAAAAACACCAGAAGTGGATAGAACACCAGCCTTAAGCAAAAGAAGCTCAGGGACAGAGCCCAGATCCTGAGTTCAAGCCCCAAGACCAGAACACAAAGGAAGGGAAGGGAAGGGAAGGGAAAGGAAGAGAAGGGAAAAGGGAGCAAAGGGGAAGGGAGGGAAAGGAAGGGAAATAGATAATAATGTCCAAATTGAATACGAGTTTTTCAGTGTTGGGGATTGAATCCAGGGCTTTGTGCCTACTAGACTCTACCCATGAGCTATATCTCCAGTTCAGAGTCTTAAGTTGTGTATTCATCTACCAGTGTGCAAAAACAGCCTTATAAATGGTGGTACATATGTTTTCCTTACTTGGAATTCTATATTTCTTGAATAAAATTCCCTTTTTATTAACTTGTTCACTAACATGGCATGAAAGACTTTCAGAATTTGAAAGGGATTTAAAGATAATTCATTTCACTCCTTACCAGATATCTGACTCTCCACACTTTGTTTCTATCAAATGATGATTGGGCCTTTCCTCAAAGATTTGCAATAATAGGAACTCAGTACTTCTTGAGGAAGCCTATACTTTAAAAATGTAGCAGGTATAACTCTTGTTTCTGTAAAGTGGAGTTCATTTCACTTGGCATCTTCTTATGTGATCATATGGGTGTAGTTATTGCGGTATTTTGGTCTTCTGCCATGACTAGCCTATTCCTGTACTAGCTATTCCCTATGAGGGACACGATAGGGTTTATGTTTCTTTGGATCTGGGTCACTTCACTTAGTAGGATTTTTTCCAAGTGCTTCCATTTCCTTACGAATGGGGAAGTGTCGTTCCTTCTGATGGAGGCATAGAATTCCATTGTGTATATGTACCACAATTTCCTGATCCACTAGTCTACTGAGGGGCATCTGGGTTGGTTCCATGTTTTGGCGATGACAAGTTGTGCTGTGATGAACATAGCTGTGCTGGTGGCTTTAGTGTGGTCTTGCTTGTAGTCTTTTGGGTAGATACTCAAAAGTGGGGTTGCTGGGTCGTAGGGGAGCTACATGTTTAGCCTTCTTAGGAAGTTCCACACTGCTTTCCAAAGGGGTTGAACAAGTTTGCATTCCCACCAACAATGTAGTAGAGTTCCCTTTTGGCCACATCCTCTCCAGCATTTGTTATTATTAGATTTCCTGATAAAAGATATTCTTACTGGGGTGAGGTGGAATCTCAATGTTGTTTTGATTTGCATTTCTTTTATGGCCAGTGATGTAGAGCACTTTTTCATGTGACTCTTGGCCATTCTCATTTCCTCTTCAGAGAAGTCTATTTTTAGGTGTTTAGCCCATTTGTTGAGAGGGATGTTGGTTCTTTGATTGTGTGTTTTGGAGGAATTTAACTTTTTGAGTTCTGTGTATATTTTAGATAACAGGCCTTTGTCTGTTTTATGGCTGGTGAAGATCTTTTCCCAATCTGTGGGCTTTCTATTTATCTTGGAAACTATATCCTTTGCCCTGTAGATGCTCTGCAGTTTGATACAGTCCCACTTGTCCAGCCTTTCTTTGATTTGTTGGATTTCTGGGCCTTTGTTGAGGAAGTTTCTTCCAGTGCCAAGGAGTCCTAGAGTTTCTCCTATTTCTTCTTGTAGAGTTTTCAGGGTGTCTGATTTTATTTCCAGGTCTTTGATCCATTTGGAGTTGATTTTGGTGCAGGGTGATAGATAGGGGTCTAGTTTTAGTTTGTTACAGGTGTTGACCCAGTTTTGCTAGCATCATTTTTGAAGAGGCTGTCTTTGTTCCAACCTATATTTTTAGCTTCTTTGTCAAAGATTAGATAGCAGTAGGTCTGTGGGTTCATTTCTGTTCCATTGGTCCTCAGGCCTGCTCTTGTGCCAGTACCAAGCTTTGTAGTACAATTTAAGGTTTGGTATTGATATTCCTCCTGCACTGTTCTTTCTACTTAGCATTGTTTTTGCTATTTGGGTTTTTTATTGTTCCATATGAATTTCTGAATTGCTTCCTCTATTTCATTGAAGAATGATGTTGGGATATTGATGGGCATTGCTATCTAGCTTTTGGTAATATTGCCATTTTCACTATGTTAATCCTCCCTGCCATGTGAACTAGTACTACTTTTTTTTCTCTTTTTCCTTGTCTGTTTGTTTGACTGAGTGGTTTGTCTATTTTTGTTTCTCTTTGTAGTCCCTTCCTGTGGCTGTACCCTTGCTACCAATGTACTGCATCCGAGTACCCTGGATATTGTCTCTACGGGTAATAGAACTGGGGAAGGGAGAGGGAATACCAAAATCGAGAGACAAAGAACAAAAAGACAAACCATTCAAAAAGCAACACTTAGAAACCATTTGGTATAAACCAACTGCACAACTCTTGGGGGGAGAGGGGAAAGGAAAGGGGGAAGGGGAAAAATGAGGGAGGAGGTAACAAGTAGAACAAGAAATGTACTCACTGACTTTTATATGAACCTGTAACCCTCCTGTATCACACTTTGACAATAAAGAAAAAATAAAATAGTAAAGCAAAAAAATAAAAAGGGGTTCCCAGTACGTTGCCTCTGTACCCACACAATGTGAGCTGGACAAGCTGTGCTATTTTGCTATTTTAATTATGGTATAGGGCAAATAATAGGACATCACAGATCAAGTTTAAGGAAGTACGCGTTACCTGGGTGTTTTAGGAACTGTTCACTCCCACGTGTCAGGAGGCAAAGTTATTTGATTTATGACATGTGTGTTAGGGAAAAGATTCTGCTCAATTTGGACACAGTTTTGGAAAGATTATGTGCAAGTCACTTACTTTCCCTACTCAGAACTGAATGTTGACATAAATCTTGTCTTTTAGTAAAATAAGGTATTAATATTATTTGTTTCCTGGGCAATAGCTGAAATGGATGTATATATTCTACAGAGCATAACAAATGAAATTTGTGTGCAGTGAAGGTCTTGCTGGATAACAAATGTTTTTTTTTTAATCGTTAAATAAATGTTTTAAACGGAAAAAAATGTAGCAGGATCTTCCTATTACTTGAAGGCTGCCTCTCTATTACATTTATTTACCCCAGTATACCTATTAATTCAAGTTTAAAATCACTTCTCTTTCCCTCAAGAGCTCTTCAGACAGCTAAAAACAGGAATTCAGACTTTTGTGGAGGACTTCTTCTGGCAATCCATCCTTTGTCCTTCCCGCTCTTCTTGTAGCATAGTTCAGTGTGACCTCATCATCCGAGTCACCACCCTGGAACCCTCAGCATGTTAGTGTCCTTTCTAAAATGTGATGTGTAGCTCTGAGCACTACGTTCTTACTCGGCTACAGTAGGTTAGAAGTGGTCTGGGCTAGTCTCCACCTTATTCCTGGATATGTGGAGTCTTATCCAAGCATCCCCATAAGGAAGCTGACTCACACCAGCTCTTCTAATTAGGAATTGCTTAAAAGATGTGTATTTAATTGAAAAAATATTTGAAGTCTCCTGAGAAGGTCACAATTTACCCTGTCTAGTCACTTCTCTGCTAGAACAACTGAGCGGGCAAGTCTCAGTACTGTATAACACTTGTGAATTATAGATTATTTGAGCTGGAAAGGAGCTTTGGAACCTGAGAAGCTTGGAGAGATAAAGGTATCTTCCTAAGGTCACACAGAGAGTTAATGGCTAGGTATTATGTAAGGCACAAATTCCCTGAATCTAAGGCCAGAGATCCTTAGAGTCTCAGAGGTCAGGCTTGGGGAGAATCTTCTGTATCCCTTATCTTTCAGACCAGATGTCACTAGTGAAACATAGATTCACAAAGTTGCCAAATCGCTTTCTTTACCCTATACTTTTCCCATACCTTGCACACTACTGCCTGACTTCTTGAAATGTGGGAAAATCTCAGAGTGGTCTAATAAAAGACATAAAGAATCCCAGAGACCTACAATCCTGAGGCAGAAATGCTGCCACCAGAAAATTAAAGCTCTTGATTGGCTCCATAGTCTAGAGACTGGTGCCAGGTCAAAGATCTAAGGTAATTCTTGGCAGGAGGAAAGTCAACTAGATACAAGAGTGTAATAAATTCACTCAAGCTCCAGAGGCCCAATGATAAACATAGAGCCTTGCTGCCAGAGGCAGTCACAAGTGGTTCTCTCCAACTCTCCAACTTTGAGGAAAGGAAGAATCCTAAAGGAGATCACTTACCCTGAACAAACTCACAGATCATCAGTACCCAACTTTCCCAGAGGGTATTTGACTAAAAGTAAGCCCTGTTAAGTACTGTTAAGAGTGTTAATGTCATGTTAAGTTTTCATTGTGAACACTCTCTAATGTTTGGGTTTATTTAGATTATTTTCAAATAAGCTAAATGGTTAGGAGATAAACAACTTTGATCCTTTGGTTAATAGCTGTCAAACCCTTCTTCTATGCCCAGCTGCTCTGAACATTTCAGATGCCCCCAAGAAAACTACTCTAGCTGCAAAGACCACAGAAAACATGGCTACAGCCAAAGCCAGGCTTTACTTTAGTCATCACTACTTTTACCAGCTAACACCAACTACAGGAGAGCTCCACTTGGGCCATGACAATCCTTTGTGAACTCTGCATGTCCTCATTCATCTTGCATCTATTGTCACTCAGGACAGGTGGGTGAATGTCGCCTCAGTGATGTATCAAAAAAATCTGTGCATATCTGAGTTGTGACTGGTAGAACTAGAAGCCATGCACCAAAGAAGGTCATGATTCATGGTTTTAGAAGTTGTATATGAGCATGCCATGCCACCTTTTCTGAAATATAAGCTGGCAATTTTAACTATTTGGTGGTCAGTCTGGGAGACTTTTCTGTGGGAAACTGTCCTTCCTATCTCACATTGTGTGACAATACAAGGGTCCAGTAAAGGCTTCTCCTCAATGGTCTTCTATTGCCTATTTTTGATCTTTGTCATGGATAAAGTGGGCTGAACTAGTCACACACCATAGCAGATAAAATGATAAAACTCTGAGTTCTAACCTCAAGCACCTGGTAGGAGCAACCAGGAAGCAGGTGGAGAGTAGTTTTTTGAGGGCATAAGTATCTAGGACTCACAAGGCTGTAAGTTTTTGGCTCTCTCAGCAAGTAAGATGCAGCTCAATAATTCCAGAAAGTAACTGGGAGCAGAAAATAGAGAGCTGAGACTGCAAAAGGCAAGCGGTGAAGAGCCTTGACTACAAGAGCAGCAAGCGCCAGTCGCTGAAATAGTTTCTGATTGCTGTAAAGAGTTAAGAGTCCAGGGGCTGGGAGTATGGCCTAGTGGCAAGAGTGCTTGCCTCATATACATGAAGCCCTGGGTTCAATTCCCCAGTACCACATATATGGAAAACGGCCAGAGGGGGCGCTGTGGCTTAAGTGTCAGAGTGCTAGCCTGAGCAAGAAGAGGCCAGGGACAGTGCTCAGGCCCTGAGTCCAAGGCCCAGGACTGGCCAAAAAAAAAAAAAGAGTTAAGAGTCCAGGGTCTTCGCATCCAAATTTGGGGGGTATGTCACTAGCTGCTTGGCAGTGGGCTGCCAGCATTGAAAGTCCAGAGCAATCCATTTCTGCCTTGGAATTATGCACTGAAAACTCTGATTTTAGAAGCTTGGCATTAAAATCCTCTAGTTTTCAGGGCCCAGAGTCATATACCTATGACGTTGAAACCTCAGAGTATACTCTGACCTGAGTACCTACAGCTGTAAGACTCTGTGTTTTTTAAAGTTTGGACCATAAATGTCTAGTTCTCAGGGCCTAAAGCTGTAAGCATCTAGATTTTTAAGCCCAGCTTGTAAGCCTCTAGAACTTGAGTACTCACTGCCAATTCTAAAGGGGCTTCTCCTTGCCTATTTGTGATTTCTAACTAAATAGAGGGTCCTTCAATCATCTGGGTATTTTAGGATGGATGGACTTTAGGTGGAAGTGGAAGAAATAAGTATGAAAAATAGGGTTAGAGGAAACTTCTTAGTAAAGATGGTAGAAGTATTACAAAACTAAAGAAAGATACTATTTTGTGAAGACATAAGCCTATAAGAAGGGTAGGTATAGGAAAGGAGAGAAAAGTAGCTAAGTTTTAGCAGTCAGAGTAAAGATGGATTGGCAACCAATTTAGCGAACCTCAGGAAATATAATAAAAGGCTATTGAAAACTGAATAAAGGTGACAACAAATTTTTATGCTGAATTATTTCCCAAAAGGTAAAAAATAATTCAATAGTTAAATCAGAAGTAAGGATAAAGGAAAATCTGCTAGAATGAGTTATGTTTTCCAATAGTCAAAGATTTGAAACAAAAATATGTATTTATTGTTCATACTGGATACAGGATTATGGGGACTCCATATTAAAATAAATGTCCATGATTTCTCTTTTAGGGAAGAAGTAAGATAGCCTATCACCTATTCTTAAACCTGCCCAGAAATAGCATGTCCTGTGCTCACATTTTGCAGCTGTACCTGACAATGTCATTCTGTAAATAGGATGAGAAAGTAAAATCCTGTCATAAGCTTAGAATGGAGAAGACAGAACTACAGCTAAAGTGAGGATTGTTGGTTGAAAGATTTTAACAAGTGTGGTTGAATCCTAGATTCCACTCTTTTTATACTCCCCACTTGTGATTCCATGATACTGGACAACTACATTTCTCCAGTCTGGGCATATGTTTTGTGGAGATGGCAAAATGAAGGATACCCTGATTGAAAAATACCAGGCAAAACTGAACACAGATGCAGAAATTACCTCCTCTAAACCTTTTTCTAGTGGGCTCCCAGAAACTTAGCAGATAAACTCTTACGTTGAGGAAGGAGAATAGAAATGTATTTAGAAGGGAATATTACTATTTTTAAAGGAAAGCTACTGATACATTCATGCAGTAAGTATGAACTTAAAATGGAGCTCAAAGGCAACAAATCTTGAACGTAAACTTAGAAATTCCAATAAGCTTAAAGGTAAGAGCAGTCATTTAATCATTATGAGACAACTTAAGGAAAGTAACAAAGAGAAAGGCAATTTAGAACAAAGTTTGCATAGAAAGACCTATAAGCAAAGGAGAACAAGCTGCTAAACAAATGGGAACAAAGAAAAACCTCTTGGAACTTAAAAAAAATATTATAAGAAGGTAATAAATACCATTAACATTTTGAAGATGGTTAAAGCAATCTTAAAAAAAACTAAACATCGGCTGGGACGTAGCTCAGTGGCAAGCGCTTGCCTAACAAGTGCAATGTCCTGGGTTCGATCCCCAGTACCAAAAAAAAAAAAAAGCTAAACATCAGAAAAGTAGAAATCAGTCAGAAAACATAAGCAAATTAGAGGGCAAGTCCAGAAGACCTAACATACAATAAAAATTACAGAAAGAGGAAAGAAATCATCACATCATGCAAAATTTTAAGAAAATACACTAGGACTAAATGGCATGGATTTCTAAACTAAAGGGACTTGTCTATAAAAATAGCCAGGTGCTGGTGGCTCATGCCTGTGATTCTAGCTACTCAGGAAGCTGAGATGTGAGGACTGTGGTCCAAAGCTAGCCTGGGAAGAAAAGTCCCAGTGAGATTCTTATCTCCAAACCCAGAAGTGTAGCTGTGGCTTAAAGTATTAGAGTGCTAGCCTTGAGCATAATTGCTTAAGGTCAGTGTCCAGGCTCTGAGTTCAAGCCATACAACCAAGAACACACTAAAGAAGGATAAAAATAGATCCACAACAAGTACGATCACTGTAAAAGTGTTTCATCAGAGTTCTTTGGACAAAAGACTAGATAGATAGATATTTCTTTGTTGTATATAATTTTTTACTTTGATGCATTCTAATTGGTTAATTCTTGTTTTATTTTCTGAGCTATTGAAGTCCTATGTTCAGAAAGACATTGTCTATGCTAAGATTGAAGTGTTTCCCCTATTAAAGCTTCAGGTCTTACTTTAAAGATGTTGCTCCGCTTAGAGTTAATTTTTGTGAGTCATGAGATGCAGGCATCAAGTTTTTGTCATCTACTTGTGGATATTCAGTTTTCACAGTATCACTTTTGAAAAGGCTCTCTCTTCTCCAAAATATGTTTTGGTATTGTTTAAGGTCTTATGCTTCCACATAAATTTTAGGATTTTTATTTCTGTTCCTGTGAATGATGTCATTGCAATTTTGTTGGAGATTAAATTTAATCTATAGATGGTTTTGACAATATGGCCATTTTCACAGTATTAATTCTGCTGGTCCATGAACATAAGCTGTCTTCCTATCTTCTAATGTCTTATTCAATTTCCTCAGTGTTTTATAAATTTCATTGTAGACTTTTTTCACATCTTGAGTTTATTCCTAGGTATTTTATTTCAAGAGGGATATTGATTGTAGATGAATTGGCTTATTTCTTTTTTTAAGATCAAATTTGTTGTTGAAATATAGAAAAGTATTTGCATGTTGATTTTATATTCTGCTACTTTGATGAAAGTATTTGTCGAATGGAAGAGTCTTCTAGTGGCCTTTAGGGCCTTTTAAGTATAGGATCACATCATCTGCAAATAGGAATGTTAATGTTTTCCTTTCCTGTTCATATTGCTTCCATTTCTTTCTCTTGCCTTATTGTTATAACATTTCAAGCAACATATCATGACCAATCAAATTTTAAGGTAGAAAGGAAACATTTTCATATATGTGAAATATTATTAATAGAATTGTGCCTCCCCTCAAATTTATATATTGAAGTCCTAAACCCCATTCTCTTGGAACATGACCTAATTTGTTGTTAGTTAAAATGAGGTTATACTGAAGTAAGGTAGGCTCTTAATCCAACATGATTCATGTTCCTGTACAAAGGAGAAATTTGCACAAAGACATACACAGAGTGAGAATGTCAGTTCACTATGAAGACAAACAGAGGACTGATACATGCACAAGTCAAGAAATACATCTCATCAGAAATTAAAATAGAGTTATAGAACCCTTTCTCTCTTACAATCCTCAGAAAGAACCAAACCTGCTGACACTAATTTTCTAGTCTCCCGAACTGTGGCACAGTGTGAAGGACCAAGCTTTTGACACATGGGTCTTTGGAGGACATCCTAGGTCCAAACTATAGCTCTAGAATAATGATTCTGGGAGATCTCAACTTTTCACCAAGTAGTCTAGATGGGCGCAGTGTGCTTCAGGACAGACGTGAACAAGATTTTTGCTGCTGTTATATCATTGAAACATTTTTAAAGACCATGCTAAAATATTCAAATGAGCTTCAAGAAATGGAAACAAGAGATTTGTTGGTGTCTTTCCTTTTGTCTTGTTTGTTAATTTGTCACTGGGAGGGTAAAGAGGAGCAGAGAAAAGCTGAGATAAAGAGTGAATAAATACAGCACTAGAACTCACTAGACACTGTGTGGAATATGAACTACATAACTTGTGGGTAAGGATGGGAGGAGGAAACTGGGAGAGAGCAAAGGAAGGGGTGACATGGTGCAAAAAGAAATGTACTCTTTACCTAACTTATGTAACCGTAACCCCTCCATACATCACCTTTATAATAACAATAAAATTTTTTAAAGACCATACTAGAATTTTTGTAATTTTGTAAGAATCTTTTTTTTCAATTTTTATCTTTAAATAGTTGTACAAAGGAGTTGTCAGTCAACAAAGTAGTATATAAATTCAGTCCTTATATTTGCTACTTTTGTTCACTTCAACTATTTTCCAGTAGTCAGTAGACTTAAAGCACAATGGATCAGTGAGTTTATTTATAAAGATAAGAATTGGATAACAATACTCTATTGTAGAGCTAGGTTTGGTTTGAAGATCAAATTTCCCAGAATATACCTGGCAATGGGAAATGTGAGTGCACATGAGCTGTGATAGATGAATGGTAGGATCTGCACCCAGTTAAGAGCATAAGACCAGCCAGATGCTGGTGGCTCATGCCTGTAATCCTAGCTACTCAAGAGGATGAGATCTGAGGATTACGGTTCAAAGCCAGCCCAGGAAGAAAAGCCTGTGGCACTCTAATCTCCAATTAGCCACCAGAAAACCAGAAGTGGTGCTTTGGCTCAAAGTGGTAGAGTGCTAACCTTGAGGGAAAAAGCTCAGGGATAGTGCCCAGGCTTGAGTTCAAGACCCATGCAAGCAAGCAAGCAAGCAAGCAAGAAAGAAAGCAAGAAAGCAAGAGAGAAAGAGAGAAAGAGAGAAAGAGAGAAAGAGAGAAAGAAAGAAAGAAAGAAAGAAAGAAAGAAAGAAAGAAAGAAAGAAAAAGAAAGAAAGAAAGAAAGAAAGAACATAAGACAGAGTTCGTAATAGCTGATACCAAAAATTAAACCAGAAGCTGAAGTCTGTGGCACTTATTTGAATGTGGCAATACCCTGATGCATTCTGAGCCACTAGTCAAGGGAAACTTGGAGCCATATGGCTACCTTTCTGTGTTATGCTCTTTGCACTTTAACAAAAATTGCAACTGGTTGTGACAATTCCTTTATTACCTGTACTTCTTTCATATCTGGGATGGCTACCTGGGTATCATGTCATTAGAAGAAATTTGTGTACTAGGCATAAAAGAGTGATGGAAGACTAAGTGGATCCTTAAAATTTGGACATTTTCATTTTAAATTAAGAAGAATGTTTCAAAAAAGCCCAAGATCACCTATAATGGATTGAACTTTCTCATGATTTGAATCTGCTTCAGGTACCACACACCTGACAACTAATCTCTCTTTCCTCCTCTGAATCTCCAATCTATAGAAATTCTTGGGTACAGAAGCAGAGAAAGTATGAAGACACATGCAAGGGTTCCAGATCTATGGACTGGAGCCTTCTTGGAAAGGCATGGCCCAGTCACAGTACTGGTGACCTCCATTTCAATTATTTATATCTAGTATGCTTCTGAGGATGTCATAATTAGAGACAAATCTTGAAAAAGCCTCTGAAAAGTTCTAGAAGAATTTCTTTCCTCTTAGAATTGATGAGTTTAGAGGCAGCACAAGAAAATATCTCAGAGGTGAGCATTCTTCAATAAAGTAGATTATTTTGTTTGTATCAGTACTGGGGTTTGAACTCACAGACTTGAATTTGCTAAGCAAGCACTCTACAAATTGAGGGGTGCTTCCAGTTCCTTCTTAAGTTGGTAATTTTCAAGATAGGATATTGCTTTATGTCTGGTCTGGCCTGGATTCTGATCCTCCTATTTGAACTTCCCATTGTCATTGAGATGACAGATGTATGCCACTGTGACCAGCCTTTGTGCTTCCCCTATAGATTGGAATGACAACATTCCCAGACATTGATTGAGATGGGGTGTTTATAAACGTTTATGTCCATAGGAGCCTTGAACCATGTTCCCCTGATCTCTGCCAACTAAGTAGCTAAGATTCCAGATATGAGCTACTACACCTGGCATTATAAGGTATATTCTTAATGTCACCTGACCTTTATTTTCTCAAAGACACGTTTTGCTTATTCAAGGGTAGGAAAACCTCGTTTATTCAATTGATAAAAATACTTAAAATAGCAGTAGTGGAAGTGGAGGCATAGCTCAAATAGTAGGGCACCAGCTTTGAGTGAGTGAAAAAGCCAAGTGAGAATGTGAGGCCCTGAATTCAAGCCTCAATACCAGCACAAACATATACACATATCAACACACACAAAATTAGTAGTAGTTGGGAGGCCTGTCATTTCAAAGGAAATGTTAATTAACAAGATACACACATATGGTTGATCATTCCACAAGAATTAAAAGTGCTACAAAAATTTCAAATTTTAAACCTTAAAAGTTACATAAATAAGTAAGCACATGATAAACAAGAATACTAAATTATATATGGTATATGATTACAATTATATGAAAATGTATACAAAGAAACCACACTAAAGAAACTTGCTTCAAACTATCAACGGTAGCACTCTTTTTGTTTATAGGATTATTATGTTTATTTTCTTTTAACCTTTCCTATATGTTTCCAGATTTTCAATAATAAGCAGGTGTATATTTTGTAGCCAGGGAAAAGTTATTGAATAAAGTAAAGAAACAGAGAGATCATGGGAGCTGCCTGACCTTCCTTTCCTATATAATCAACAAAGCCTGGACAGAGAATTATTATTAGGGGTAGATTCCAGGAAATCTCATTTAGATTCAAATCCTAGACCCAGATGTAAGACATTTTTTGCAAGTAAAATACATTGGTTTGAATAGTAGGTGTTTTTCAAAAGCCAAGGGTGGGAGAAAAGAATGGTTTCACGTCAGTGGAGCAATACTGCCACCAAAAGAAAAGATACTGAAGAAACATGACCTAAGAAAATACAGAAGAAAGGAGAGTAGTAGAGTACAGCCAAGGAAAGAGAGATTCTATATGTAGAGTGCCTGACTTCACACCTTTGCCAAAGTCATATGGGAACTAGTATTATTCCCCTCAGTATTTACTAGAAGAACAGTTATGGCTGGCCTAGACTTGAGCCATTTGATTGGCTAGAATCAGGAATAGATCTTTGAGGGCCTAAAGTTCTCAAGAGAGAAAACAAGAGACCCTAGAGCAATTGGATATTCTTTTTTTTTTTTTGCCAGTCCTGGGCCTTGGAATCAGGGCCTGAGCACTGTCCCTGGCTTCTTCCCGCTCAAGGCTAGCACTCTGCCTCTTGAGCCACAGCACCACTTCTGGCCATTTTCTGTATATGTGGTGCTGGGGAATTGAACCCAGGGCCTCATGTATATGAGGCAGGCACTCTTGCCACTAGGCCATATCCCCAGCCCCTGGATATTCTTAAATAAGCAGCTCAGGATCAAAAACTTTGGGTGGATTGCTGAACAACAGTACTAGGGATTTGGAAACAATGGTTCAGGAAATTTCTCCTTCTATCCACAGTGCCCCGCTGTATATATCTTATACATTGAATTTCTACATATGATTTTGTTTGAAAAATAAGAATACCAAAACTAATGGCATGGAGCATCCAGTTTCTGGTGCTTGATTTTAAATTTATAAAGTCATGATGCATGGAAGACTGGATCAGATAGATCGAGCACTAATTCTTCTCACCTGCTCCTTTCTCCAGAATTAGATAAAAATAGATATGAGTCTAGGTTCATTTGAAATTTACTATATATTCTGAAATGTTCTGGGATTGATAGTTTACCACTGAGACATTAGCGCTAACCATAGTACCATAAAGATTTTAAAAGCTCACTTCTTAATTTACTCCAATTTCTCAGGTAGGATTGTTTTGACAAGATGCAAGAAGGTTCCTGAAGTGGAAAAGAATGTGTATTTCAAAGTAGAATGACAGAATAAAGATCATATACCCCTTGAGACATACCTCTCCTCTGACCTTGTGCTAATTATTGTGGGAATTGAGTCTTAACCAATGTTTCTGCCATAACTGGCTTCCAACTACAAGACTCAGTCTTCTGAGTAGCTAGAAATACAAAAAAGAACCACTAGCACCTGGCTAGGGTTTTACTTTTATTTAAAGATCTCTATGTGTCTTATCTGCAAAAAAGAAACATTTAAAATTAATAATTCAATTGAGAAAAATGAAAATTGAATAGGAGTGATGAGTGACAAGCCTACCAAATATTAAAATAAATCCACAATAACCCATGAATTAAAACACTTCGATACAAGTACAGAAACACTCTGACAGAACATTGGAACATAGGAATAAAATAGATCCAAGTTTGCATAATTTATAAGCAGTATTGCAAATTTGGGGGGTAGGGATGAGCTAATAAATTAGCACTTATTCGCCCTTGTTTCCAAAATTTCACAGTATTACACCATATTGCACAGACTTTTCCCATTTATCTTAATTACAATTATTTAGTTTTAATTACAGTTATTTAGTCTTAATTACAATTATTTAATTACAATTCAATTTAGGCTATTTCAGCAGTGGGAAACATCATAAGATTTGTCATTGTTTTTGCTCGTTTTCTTCTTTCTGAAACTCAAGAGTTTCTTCACAACTTGAATTATTTCTGTCTTTCATGTTTATTGTCATAATTGTATTTGTGCTCTCTCTTTAGACTTTCTGAGATTTATCGTCTAGTTATTCTTTATTACTAATGTAAACCATACTGTTTGCTTTATTTTCAACCTATACTCATAGCAAATAGAATTTAATTATTACCTTAAATTATTACAGTGATACACACAGTTCCAGTGTATTGAACTTCAATTCTACCTAGCATTGGCTGGCTGTAACAATCTTGAACCACAAGTCCACCTCAGTAAATAGGCAGTACATAGCAGTGCAGGCCTTAACCCTGTCTAGTACTACATGGCTCTTAGTAGGCTGTAGGTTCAGGGATTGATACAACATTAAAGTGTTGGTAATCATAGGTGTGATAAGGAGACTTGGGCTGGTTCCTCTAAGTTGATTATGCCCAGAGCCTGACAAAATCTTACGGTTCGTAATGACAGGCTGCTTAGTGTGGATGATGTATTTGGGATTTTGTCACCCCCAACAAGAGGCTTGTGGGAATTGACTATCTTTTTGAGGTGCCCGCCATATTTGTGCTGCAGAGTATACCAAAATAGATTCAGAAAGAAAAAAAATATAAGCTTGGATTGCCCTCTACTGCTGAAACAGTAACAACACACCAATAGCAAACTGACTATAAACCTGGATTCAGGGTACAATCTAGTGCTGAAATAGCAGAAGGGAATTCAGGTTTAGTAAAACTATCAAGCTTACTTAGAATTTATGGAAATGAAGGTACAGGCAAGGCCAGATTGCAAAAACAGTAGTGAGCAAATATTCTTTCCATATGCAGATTATATCGCACACCAAGTATCAAGAATTTTCAGTTATATAGGAAGTGGCACAAGATATAATTTTAAACTTATATATGCTGAACATTAGCACTTCCAATTTCATTAAACAAATACTACTGGACTTAAACATATATATACACACATATATAAAAATAATCTTTTATATCATATTCTCTCCAATGGATAGATCATCCATACAAATTTAACAAAGAAACTTTATTATTAAATGACAGTATAGGGCTGGGGATATGGCCTAGTGGCAAGAGTGCTTGCCTTGTATACATGAGGCCCTGGGTTCGATTCCCCAGCACCACATATACAGAAAACGGCCAGAAGGGGCGCTGTGGCTCAAGTGGCAGAGTGCTAGCCTTGAGCAAAAAGAAGCCAGGGACAGTGCTCAGGCCCTGATTTCAAGGCCCAGGACTGGCCAAAAAAAAAAAAATGACAGTATAAATCAAGTATATGTAAGAGACATCTATAGAACATTCTACCCAACAGCCACAGAATATACATATTTCTCAGAAGCCCACAGGACTTACTCCAAAATAGGTTACATCTTAGGACATAAAGGAAGTCTTATCAAGCATAAGACAAAAGAAACCTCTCATATTTTATCATACCAAAATAGAATACAACTAACCACCAGCAGCAGACAATATTCAAACACCTGGAGACCGAACATTTTGCTTTTAAATGATTAGTGTATCATTGAATGATCAAGGGATGAATTTCTGGAATCAAGTGAAAATTAAAACACAACTCACCATAACCTTGACAGAATAAAAGAGAAAGTTTATAGCTATGAGAGGTTAATTTTTTAAAGAAAGCTGTCAAATAAATAAATAATCTAATGATGTACCTTAAGCTCTTATAAATGCAAAAGCAATCTAACAAAAAGCAATGGATGGGGAAAAATAATATAAAGATTAAGGCATAAATTAATGAAATGGAGAATAAAAGAAAATAGAAAGAATCAATGGGAACCAGGTGCCTGTGGCTCATGCCTGTAATCCTAACTATTCAGGTGGCTGAGATCTGAAGATCATGGTTTAAAGCCAGCACAGGCAGGAAAGTCTGTGAGACTCTTATCTTCAATTAATCACCATGAAAAAAACAACCCTGAGGTGGTGCTGTGGCTCAAACTGGTAGAGTGCTAGCCTTGAGTGAAAAACCTCAGGGGCAGCGCCCAGGCCATGAGTTCAGGCTCCATGACTGGGAATTTAAAAAAAAAATCAGAGACAGATGGTTCTTTGAAAAAATACCAAGATGGTAGGAGAAAAGTAAAAAAGAAGAAAGGAGAAAGTGGTATCATAATATCATAACAATATCAAAAATATTCAAACGATAATTAGGGCCAGGCACCGGTGGCCCATGCCTACAATCCTAGCTACTCAGGAGGCTGAGATCTGAGGATCATGGTCCAAAGCCAGCCTGGGCAGGAAAGTCCATGAGACTCTTATCTCCAATTAACTACCAAAAAACCGAAAGTGGCACTGTGGTTCAAGTGGTAGAGTGCTTGCCTTGAGATGAAGAGCTCAGGGGCAGTGTCCAGGCCCAGAGTTTAAGCCCCATGACCAACCAAAAACCTTACAAAAAAGATAATTAGGGAATATTGTGCAAACTTTTATTCTAATAAACTAGAAAATCTAGAAAAAAACTGGCAAATTTCTAGATATATATGGCCATCCAAAATTGAGCCAAGATAATTAAAGCCACTTAAATGTATTTATAATAAGCAATGAGATGCAAACATAAGTCTGTCAACAAGAAAAGCCTAGGAATGAACAGATTCACTGCTGAATTTTACTTTTAAATACCTTCAAAGAAGAACTAACACCAATGTTCCTTAAACTGTATCATAAAATAGAACTCATTCTATGAAATCAGAACCATTCTAATACTAAAACTGAACAGAATAGAAACAAAGTACAAAAACAAAAGTAAATATTACTGACCAATCTCCTTGGTAAGTATAGATGCAAATATTCTCAAAAAAACACTTGCAAATAGATTTCAACAACACATTAAAAAGATCATATACCATATCAAATTTGTTACATTTCAGGGATGCGAATGGTTGAATGCATACAAATCAGTAAAAGTCATATAGCACATACGCAGAAAGACTGACAAAAATTTCATGATGCAAAAAGATCCTTACAAGACAATATGCTGCAAACCAACTGAACATCTCAGGGGAAGGTGGGGAGGGAAACGGGGAGGGGGAAGGTGGGAGACAGAGGAGGTAACAAGTTTGATAAGAAATGTACTCACTGCCTTACATAACCCCTCTGTACATTACTTTGTCAATAAACAGAGATCCTTTGATAAAATTCAACACAATTTATGATAAAAGTCTTTAAACTAGTAATAGAGTATATCTCAACATAATAAATTTATACATAAGAATCCAATTTCTAACATCATACTAAACAGGGCAAAACAAATTATTTCCTCTAAGGCCAGGAATGAGACAAGGGTGCCCACTAACACCAGTCTTATTCAATATACTGCTTGAATTTTTTTTTTTTTTTTGGCCAGTCCTAGGCCGTGAACTCAGGGCCTGAGCACTGTCTCTGGCTTCTTTTTGCTCAAGGCTAGCACTCTGCCACTTGAGCCACAGCGCCACTTCTGGCCATTTTCTGTATATGTGGTGCTGAGGAATCGAACCCAGGACCTCATGTATACGAGGCAAGCACTCTTGGCACTAGGCCATATTCCCAGCCACTGCTTGAATTCTTAAGCAGGACAACAACAAAAAGAAACAAAGAAAGGATACAAATAAGATGGAAGAAGTTGCCAGGTGCTGATGGCTCACACTTGTACAATCGAGGTTCGAAGACAGTCTGGGCAGGAAAGTCCCTGTGAGATTCTGATTAACCACTCAAAAACTGGAAGTGGCGCTGTGGTTCAAGTGGTAGAGTGGTAGCCATGAGCACAAAGAGGCTTAGATATAGTGCCCAGGCCTTAAGTTTAAGGTACACAGCCAACAAAAGGAAAAAAGGAAGGAAGAAGTCAAGTTATTCCCATTTGTAGCTATGATCCTATACTTAAAAGCCCCTAAATACTCTACCAAAAGTCTCTCAGAGCTGATAAACACTTTTACCATATATTGTGTATTACACATATAATATTATATGCTACCATAAATCATGTTTTATGTATTATACGCAATTTATTTTATATGTTATAATCCTGTATAATTATATATTTTATAATATATTATATCACACCATATAGAACACATACATACAGAACATATCATATATGTTCTATATTATGCATCATGTTATATTTTGTGTTATATATTATAATTAATGTTATATTAATACTACATTATATTATATGTTATATACATATATATTTATTAAAGTATTCAACTATAAAGAAAAGTGTAATTATTTCATTTACAAGAAAATAGGTAGAATTTCAGATCATCATGTTAAGTCGAGTGAGGCAGACTCAGAAACAGAAATATCATGGATAATTTTATATGTGGAAATTCTTATGTTAAAATTACATAAATGTGAAAGGAGAAGTTTGGAGAGGGAGTCCACAAAAGGAGGAGAGGGGCTGGGGATATGGCCTAGTGGCAAGAGTGCTTGCCTCATATACATGAGGTCCTGGGTTCAATTCCCCAGCACCACATATACAGAAAGCCGCCAGAAGTGGCGCTGTGGCTCAAGTGGTAGAGTGCTAGCCCTGAGCAAAAAGAAGCCAGGGACAGGCCCTGAGTCCAAGCCCCAGGACTGGCAAAAAAAAAAAAGAACAAAAGGAGGAGAGTTCAGAGAAGGCAATGGGGGAATGAATGTGATGGAAGTAGATTATATGTATGAAAATACAATGACAAAACCCATTAAAATTATTTTTAAAATAAGCATGGTGGAAGATGAATCAGAAGGAATCATAGAGGGGTGAATTTTGCTGAAGTACATTATATATATGTATATGTATATGTCTGGAAATATCTCAGTAAAATCCCTTTGTACAATTAAACGCTAATAAAATTATGCACTCAAGGAATTTTCAGTAAACCAGGTGTGGTTGTGCATCCCTGTAATTTAGTACAACAGAGGTGATGTTGTGCCAAGTCTCAAGACCACCCCCAAGAAGACCACCGAGATTCAGACACTCTGAAATGCAAAAGCAAGGCAAGGATTTATTTAACGAGCTGCCAACTCGGGCCTCGTCCTACCCACCGACACAGCGGAGGTTAGGAGGAAGCCCCGAGCTGTGATTACACAGGGCTTATAAAGGCAAAGAACAAGGTTACAACAATCAGCTGTGCAAGCAAGATTAGAACACAGGTACAAATCTGATTGGCTCAGGGTTCGATTCTAAAATGGGGTTCACGTGGTGGGGCCTGACTTCAAAGTCTGGCACCTCAGTGAGACAGGAAGGTTCTGAGTTTGAGGCCAGCCTTGCTAAATAGAGAGGTTGAGGCAAGCCTGGGATAGAAAGTAAGATTCTGTCTGAAGTCAAATTTCTCAGAGAATCATAATTTCATATAATTGTCAAAGTAAGGTCCAGAAATTGACCAGGTAGTAAGTATGGACAAATTCTTAGAGAATTTTAAATGACTTTTAAAGGAAATTCAATAAGCTTTAAGAAAAATACAGAAAATGAGTCAATAATTTAACAGAAAACCTTTAAGCAGATGGGAGAAGTTTAAAAAAATCATATAACACTCTTTGAACTGAAAAATAAACTCAGAGAAATTTAAAATAAGGTAGAATGAATCAATGCCTGAATACATAAACAGTGAGCTTAAAGACAGACTGTTTGAAAACATGCAGGAGAAAAGAAAAGAATGAAGAAAGCTTCTGGAGACTTTGAGATGACGTAAGAAGAACAAGTATTCGATTGTGACAACTGAATAGAAAGCTTAAAGAGATGCTAACAAAAAATTCTCAAACTTTGAACAAGACACAGATACCCAAGTACAGGAAGGTCAAGTCATCTGTCAAATTTAACTCAATCAAATCTAATCTAATGCATATTATAATCATGTTCTCAAAGACAATCACCTCAAGGCTGCAAGAGTAAAGGAACAAATAACACATGTGGAATGAAGCCCCAGGTTCCCTGACAGTAGATTTCTTAGCAGAAACTTGAAAGGTTAGTAGACAATGGCATGTGATTTTTTTTTACAGCCTTGGGGGACATTTTTTAACTGTCAACCGAGAATACTACTGTCAGCAAACCTGTCTTTTAGAAATGAAAGAGCGAACTGGGCACTGATGGCTCACACCTGTAATCCTAGCTACTCAGAGGCTGAGATCTGAGGATTATGGTTCAAAACCAGCCTAGATAGGAAAGTCCCTGTGAGACTCTTATTTCCAATTTAGCCACTCAAAAACCAGAAGAGGAGCTGTATCTCAACGTGGTAGAGTGCTAGCCTTGAGCAATAAAGCACAGGAAGAGTTCCCAGGCCTTGAGTTCAAGCCCCATGATGAACAAAAAAAGGAGGTGTGGAGAACAGAGCTAAGAAGCCTCAAGAGAAACCAACCCTGCTAGCACCTTTAGCTTGAGCCCCAGTACTGGCAAAAACAAAACAAAAACCTCATCACCAGATGTAGACTAGGATTCACCAGTGTTTGTCCTTTCATGGAAGCATTAATTCAAACAACTATCCACATATGAAAATGCTTTCCCAAAAGGTAGGGACATCAAGTAAGAGATTATAGCACCTAAAGGATGCATTGAAGAGAGAGGAAAGACAGCTTTACATTGCACACATCATCTCTCTTCCACTCCCAGAAAGCACACCATGGACAGATACACAGAAGACAGAGAAAGGAGCACTGAACCTTCACTTCAACATAAAACCCAAGCTTATTCCAGTATTTCATATAAAATGAAAATCAAGCCAGGAGCTGGTGGGCTCACACTCATAATCCCGGATATTCCAGAGTCTGAGATTTGAGAATTACATTTGAAAGATAGCTTGAGTAGGAAAGTTTGTGATACTCTTATCTCCAGTTAGTAAAAAATCTGTAAATGGAGTTGTGGATCAAGAAGTAGAGTAGCAGCCTTCAGGGAAAAGCTAAGGGATAGTGCCCAGGCGCTGAGTTCAAACCCCATTACTGGCACACACACAAGTATCAATAGATTGTTCTTTTCAAAACCAGCAGATGCTTAATTCTCAAGGGCATTCTAAATCTCAAAGGAAGTCATTTAAAATCATCTATCCTTATACTTGGTGCTACTTGATCACTCTGCTGCATGAATGAAAAACCTTTTTTTATTTTCTGTGAAACACCTTGGAAAGCAGAACTTTGGAATTTTTCTTCAGCTTTTTAATTTAATCATGGAAGATACTATACAGACATTTGCAACTTCATAATAATGCATTTTCTTTAATAATTTGTCTTTTATCCATATGCCAGTGACATTTCATAGGCCTGATTTTAAAGATAGCGGTAAAGCAGACAGATGAATTTGGAGGTAACTTGCTGTTTTCTTGAGCATCCATACCAACAAATGGAAAGTACTGTATCACACAATTTCAAAACCTATTTTATTTTCCTATCACTACAGTTTGTTATTTTTCAAGCAATGGGAAAAGGCTATTCCAGAATGACATCATTTGCAATTTTCCACACACAGCCTTATACAGACACAGATTGGAGCCTCTCATTCCAGTTGAATTGTCTTTAGCATTGCTATTTCATCTAGATATCTTATCCACACACTATCTAATTTTCCCACTTCTGATAGTCCAACAATGGTATTAACATTCTTTAAGTATTCTTGCTTGAGCTGAAGATGATTTCTGCTGAGTGTAAAAATCTCCTTATTCTCCAGGTGCCAGTGGCTCATGCCTGTAATCCTAGCTACTCATGAGGCTGAGATCTGAGGATCTTGGTTCAGAGCCAGACTGGGCAGGAAAGTCTGTGAGACTCTTATCTCCAATTAACCACCAGAAAACTGGAAGTGGCACTGTGGTTCAAAGTGGTAGAGCACTAGCCTTGAGCTGAAACCCCAGGACCGATATCAATAAAAAAAAGATGTCTTTATTTTAAATGTGCACTCAGCTTCTCCACCCAGACAGTACTTAATTCAGTCCTGGTGTATATTTCACATAGCTCTATGGAAAACTTTTGTATAAACACAGTTAGAGATTAACTATTTTTAAGCTGAATTTCAAGATATAAATTATCTCTGAATTGCAAAACTTAATTTTCACATCCAATAGTGAGAGCAAAAAGAAGTACAGTTTTCTAAAAATGTATCTTCTCTTCATGCTGAGATAAATAGGTACCAAACACAGGGACAAATCTTCCAGTGCGTATTTCTTTGTCCTGAATGTCATCATCAATACAAGTGGTAGTAAGTATTGCCACTACAGCCATGGAGACCAAAAGATGTTAGGGCTGAGTATTTGAAGATCAGTGTTTTCAATATTATTTTGCAACTTAATTGCTCTTCCTGGAAATTCTCATATAACTGTACTATCTCCCTCCTCTGAAGTTTAGTTTTCAGGATTCATGGTGACATGAAACCTTTCTGTCCAACATTCACATCTCTAGTAGAAAGTTACTTCTCAAGAGCTAGAAAATTTTTAGCAAAATAAAATTTTAAAAAAGAGCTAGAAAAATTAACTCATTATATTCATGAGTCATGTGAACATTGGTGAAAAAAAATGATCACTTTGAGTATCAAAAAATTTACTGTCTGATTGGGTTCCCTTTGTGTTTTGACTATAATTTTGCTCCTTTTTTTTTTTTTTTGGTGCTGGTCCTGGGGCTTGAACTCAGGGCCTGGATGCTGTCACTGAGCTTTGTTGCTCAAGGTTGGCACTCTACCACTTGAGCCATTGCTCCACTTCACCTTTTTGGTGCTTTAATTGGATATAAGAGTCTCACAAACTTTCCTTCCCAGGATGACTTCAAACTTCAATCTTCAGATCTCAGCCTCCTGAGTAGCTAGGATTACAGGCATGAGCTACCAGTGTCCAGCTGCTCCATTATTTTGTTTTTTTTTTATTAATTGGACATAAATTTTTTTACAAGGTGTTGTGCAAAGAGGGTGCAGTTACATAGTAGGGCAGTGTGTACATTTCTTATGATATCTTACAACCTGTTTTTCTATCCCTTGTCTAGGTCAGGTTGACATATATGCAATATACAATGTATCAAGAACATATACAGTATTCACAGACTTGGTCTCTACTGTCTCTCCGTCTCCCTTTGTTAACAGTCATATATCAGGGAGATCATGCCCCTTTGTTTTCTGTGTTCTAGGCTTGTCTCACTCAACATTATTTGTTCGAGTTCCGACCATTTCCCTGCAAATAACAATATTTCACCATTCCTAATCGCTATGTAGTATTCCATTGTGTATAAGTACCATATTTTTTGGATCCATTCGTCTGTGGAGGGGCATCTGGGTTGTTTCCATATTTTAGCTATTGTGAATTGTGCCGCGATAAACATGGTAGTACAAATGCCTTTTTGATATCTTGGATTTTGCTGTTTAGGATAGATGCCTAGGAGTGGTATGGCTGGGTCATAGGGTAGGTCTATATTGAGCTTTTTGAGAAACCTCCATACTGTTCCCCAAAGTGGTTGTACTAATTTGCACTCCCACCAACAATGGAGAAGGGTTCCTCTTTCCCCACAGCCCCTCCAGCATTTGTTGTTTCCTGAGTTCAGAGTATAGGCCATTCTAACTGGGGTGAGGTGGTATCTCAGGGTTGTTTTTATTTGCATTTCCTTTACTCTGCTCCATTATTTTGAAGTGTATCTCTGGCTTGTTTTAATCAGTTATGGTAAGGTGACAGACTCAGAAACAACTCTTGAAATAAGAGTTAATTACAGTTCCCAAGAGAAGAAGGCACAGTAAGTCTCAAAGCGCCACATGGAGAAACACGAGAGTTAATCAGGTGAGGGTAAAGCTCAGACATAAGCCTTGATTATGATTGGTTTCTGTGGGAAAGGCAAAATAGGGCAGGATAAATGACTTAGGACTGAGCAGTATGCCTAATACCAGAAGGCACCTAGAAGGACTGCCCCTAGTGGCCTGGTGTCTCGCCCTGGCATGATATTAAAGTAAGGCAATAGCGGCTCAACCTATGACAGATCAGTTAAAGGAGGTAATTGACAGGTGTGGTCTGTAAATTTGCTGGCTGGCATATAACCGAAATACTCACAACAAGGGAGTTGTTTGCCATCTCTAGGAATTTGCTAGCTGTTGCAGGGGCAGTCCCTTAGCCCAGCAAGGCCCCAAGAGGTCAAGGCATTATTAAATACCAACAGTAACAAAGCATTATTAATATACCCATTGGCTATTGTCACTTGGGGACAGAGAGAGGCACATGCAGGCTCAGAACAAATCAAGAATATTGCATAGAGGAAAGTCCTTGGATTCAAAATAACTCCTGTGTCAATTGGACTGTCCAACCTAAGAAGTAGAATTAGTAGGAGATAGATGATAGCAAGATCAGATAGAGAAATAGATGCTTATTGGGGTTCTACATTTGTGGAGATGATCTAACCCCAATGATTGGTGCAGGGTAGCAAGTGCTACCTAATCTCTATGACTGGGGCAAGTGCTTGAATTCTACAGGGCAGAGAGTTAAGAAGGAAAGATCACAAAATGACTGGATATTTTGAGAACACATACTGGAAGCCTGTAGGATGAACTGAAATTTCTATTGTTGACCTTGAGCCAAAAAGTGTCTTTTAAAGTACCTCTTTTGTGAGTGTCTCAGTCCTGGGGCTTGAACTTAGGGGCCAAGGTGCTGTGCTTGAGCTTTTTATGTTCAAAATAACATTCTACCACTTGAACTACAGCTCCACTTTTCAATTTTTGGTAGTTCATTGGAGATAAGAGTTTTATAGGTTTTCCTGCCCAGACTGGCTTTGAACCTGTATCCTCAGATCTCAGCCTCCTGAGTAGCTACGATTACAGGAGTGAGCCACTGGCACCCAGCTTATCCTCTCTGTTTTTCAACCAAAACTTTTTTTGGAAAAAACTGAGCATGACCAGAGATAGTCTTTTTAAAATTATTTATTTATTGCCAAAGTGATGTACAGAGGGTTACAGTTTCATACATATGGCAGTGAGTACATTACTTATCAAACTTGTTACCTCCTCCCTTATTTTTCTCCCACCTTGCCCCCTCCCCAATTCCCAGTTGTACAATTGGTTCACAACATATTGCCTTGTAGGTATTGCTGCTGCATTGGTTCGCATTTTATCCTTTGTCTCTCCATTTTGATGTTTCCCTTCCCTTCCTTAGTTCCAATAAACATATATGCAATACCCAGGGTACCAAAATCAGTTACAGTGATGCACGTCAGTAGATAAATGGATCAAGAAAATGTGGTACATATACACAATGGCGTTCTATGTCTCTATCAGAAAGAATGACATTGCCCCAATTGGTTTTTGTGGGTTTTTTAAATTTTTATTGTCAAACTGATGTACAGAGAGGTTACAGTTTCATACATTAGGCATTGAATACATTTCTTGTACTGTTTGTTACCTCTTCCCTCATTCCCCCTCCCCCTCCCCCTTTCCCTCCCCTCCCCCCATGAGTTGTTTAGTTGATTTACATCAAACAGTTTTGCAAGTATTGCTTTTGAAGTAGTCTGTCTTTTTATCCTGTTTCTCTCGATTTTGGTATTCCCTTTCATTTTCCTAGTTCTAATATACGGTTTCCAATGTACTCAGATAAGATACAGTGATAGTGCAGGTACAACCACAGGAAGGGGATACAAGAAGATCATCAACAATAGAAGCTACGATTTCACATGGCATGTTGAAAGTAATTACAACAGTGATATAACAGTTGTTTCCATAACAGGGAGTTCATTTCACTTAGCATCATCTTATGTGTTCATAAGGGTATAGCTTATACTAATGGACATTGCCCCATTTGTAAGGAAATGAAAAGACTTGGAAAAAATCATACTAAATGAAGTGAGCCAGACCCAAAGAAATATAGACTCTATGGTTTCCCTCATTGGGAATAATTAGTACATGTCTAGGATAGTCCTAGCAGAAGATCGCAATAGCTCACATAAAATGATGCTAAGTGAAATGAACTCCAAGTTATGTAAATAAATGGTTTATCATGGTTGTTGTGAAATTATGCCAATTTCTTTTGTCTTTCTTCCCCACGGGGAAGATGTTACTGTAACAGAGATGTTCTTTTTAAAAACATTTTGATGGCTCTGGGTTTTGAATTTAGGGCCTGAAGCTACTTTAGGCAGACACTATACCACTTGAGCTATTGCCGCAACACTGAAAAGATATTATTGTCTACCATCTTTATGATGAAAGCTGAACATGCTCCAGAGTGCTCTTGTTTGCCTTTTTTAATCCTTTGAATATGTGCTCCATGAGATTTTGAACTAAGCATGCCCACAAATATATCCACCATCTTTCCTTAACGTACACATGCTCAAGATGTGCCCATCACCAAAGTGCTCTCCTAGAGAATAGGTTCCCTAAATAAAACCACCACACTTTCTTTGCACAAGACGAGAATTGCTTCAGGAATTACTCTGTTATTCTAAAACTAAAGGGAAACAAAACACTTCATTGGTTAGTCTTGTTTTGGGCTTTGCAGTCACCAAGATGTGAAATCATTATGTTTGGCTACAATGTCCACAATAGATGCCCCTGGCATGGGGAAAGTATCCTGAAGATACTGGTTTAGTTGATGTTTTTATATCTGTAAGTTGAGCTAAGAGATAAGCAATAATGTGGGAATGTAATGAAATAGCTGATACCTTCTTTCCACTGGAAATACATGATAAATGGAATTGTAGGAAATGTAGTCCACTCCAGCAAAATGGATATAAAATAAATTTACCAAAAGCCTCTATCTCTCCCACAATAGCCACTTTGTACATGAGCATATGGGAAATGAGAAGAGTTGCATGTGAATGAGCGCCTGACTGTACTACTATATTCTCTTTCAGGTAAGTAGATCTTGGCTATGAATCTTTGAATTAATCTCTCTTAAGATCTTGGGTAGAAGTTTCCCCTGTGATCTTAGTTCTTTGATACATTCAAAAATGTTATTTGTTTTTCAATTTATTTGGGTCTTATTAATGTGTCAAAACATCCCAGATATGGTGGTTCATGCCTGTAATTCTAGTTACTCAGGAGGCTGAGATCTACAGATCTTGGTTTGAAGGCAGACCGGGAAAGGAAAGTCCATGAGACTCATCTCCAATTAAACATCAAAAAATTCAGAAAGTGGAGTTGTGGCTCAAATGGTGGAGTGCTAGCCTCAAGTACAAAAATATCAGTCACAGGGCCTATGCCCTGAGTTCAAGCCCCAGACCAGCACATGCACGCGCGCACGCGTGCGCGTGCACACACACACACACACACACACACACACACAGCCATGACTACAAAGGTCTTTACATGTCAAACTTGAAACCAAAAGTCTCTCTTGGGCTGGTAATATGGCCTAGTGACAAAAGTGCTTGCCTCGTATACATGAAGCCCTGGGTTTGATTCCTCAGCACCACGTATATAGAAAATGGCCAGAAGTGGCGCTGTGGCTCAAGTGGCAGAGTGCTAGCCTTGAGCAAAAAGAAGCCAGGGACAGTGCTCAGGCCCTGAGTCCAAGGCCCAGGACTGGCCACAAAAAAAAAGTCTCTCTTGCCAATACTTTGTTGAGTATTTTCATATCTCTATTCATGACAGATAATTAGTCTGTAATTCAATTTTGTTTTGTCTGGCTTCAGCTTCAAAGCAAAATTAAACTTAAAATAATTTGTAAAATGTTGACTCTTGGGTTGATTTTTTTCAGGAAAAGTTTCTAAAGTAGTGTTGTTATTCCTAGAGATAGTAAACAACTTTTCATAAGGATGACTTTCGAATA